>NW_010196101.1:0-61243 GCF_000695765.1 Mesitornis unicolor
GTTACTTCGGGTAGTCCTACTCCCACTCCCACATATTCTCATCAAAGAAAGAAAACTTTCACATTAGGAAAATGGAATGAAAATGTTTAAAAAGGAAGAAGACATATTTCATGTTAGAAATATTTGCATGTGTTCAAGCATTAGATAGAGAGCTTTAGAGAAAGCTCATGAGAGTCTGAACACTCAGGCTTTTTTGTGTTCCCCACTGGGGAGGTGATACTGCACTTGGTTAATATGTTATAAACATAAACTGGCTAGCGCTTGCTGTATTTACATAGCACATTAGAAGTTTGAGTTTCCATAGGGAATTCAGAATTTCTCCTCTTATGGAACTGCTGCTCCCTGGGGAGACGTACCAAGCCACTGCTGTGATCATCAACAGCATGGCAACAAGAGGAGAAAGCAGTAGCAGAAAGATTCCTTGCTCCACTCATTCAACCCAGAGGCTCTGACTGTGCTATCTAGTGCTGTATGTAGAGGACTGCCGATTATAGATTGCAAAACTTTCTTATGAGATCTGTAAGAAAGACCTTGTGACAAGAGCCAAAATCTGTCCTCTGCTATGCAGGATATGTTTTCTTTCTGGAAGCACAATATATCATTAATTTGTCCTATTTCCTCAAGAGGAAGAAATGTGACATTTTAATAATAAAACTCTTCCATGTTTCTCTTTCTAACTGGTAGCTTTGCTAAAAGACTAATACTTCTGACATATTTTTATTAGAAAGATATTACATAATCCTGTTGTTCTAAACTGTGTTCTACAGCTGAGAAGAAAATATTTTTGTTGTACATTAAGCTGTAAAAGCCAGATTTTAAAAGGCGACATAAAAGTGAAAGTGTGAATGGTAAAATTTACATCCCTAAATCCTATATAACAATCCTGACAACCATTGCTTGGCTGCTGCCTTACCCTTCTCACACTCGCTTTTCAGATGGTGCCCAGCTCATAGTTTCTGTGAGCTGCTAGGCATCCCAACTGCTGTTCCCATTGGGATTTCAGTCCTTGGGCACTTACAGAGTGTCTCAGTGCTTACTGGCAAGCTCTGTGGCAGACACCTCAGTCAAGTTGGCAGAAGCTATGTGATGTGGCATTTAAGACCTAAGCTAGGGTTTTCTGGTGGCTCTTGTCTCATGGCCACAGCAGGGTCAGCAGCATGTGGCCTTTGCCATGTCTCACAGCAAAAATCTTGCCCAACTCTAGCAAAGTCAGAAAACTTGGGCTTATTTACATCTAAGGTGAGTTTCACCCCTCATTTCCAATTCACTGATTTGTAAAGTGCCTTAAAATAGCTCAGCTGTCAAAGCCAATGTATGAACCCCCTGTCACTATACTAATGTAAATTATTACTTATCTAAAATTTTTAAAGGTGCAAATATATGGCATTGCAAAATGGCATTTGACAGCAAAGTGTGACTGCACTGAATGATGTGAGCTTTCAGTCTGCTGTGTTCCTAGAAACAAATTGGAGTGCTTTCATGCATCTCCTGTCTTGAGGTCTGTATGCAGTTACTACAGTGACTTCTCTTTGTTCTGTGCTTGAGTGCTGTAAGAGTCAAGGGCTCATCTGTCATGTGCTGTAGATAATCTCAAAAACACCTTAGCAGACAAGGTATGAACCCCAGGGCTGTTTATATTCATGAAAACTTTCCCCCCACAGAGGTCACATTGAGTAACATAAACCAGTGTCATCAAATATGCAGCATACATTGCAACAGATATCTGGCACTGCAGGCTTAACACCTTTTGTGAGTTGAGTCAAGGAGGACTGTTTTTGTCCTTAGCTTGATCATCAGTTTCAAACGGCCAATGCTCTTGTAGTTCAAATGTAAAAGAGAACATGGGTTACAACTATCCTCATTTCTCATTACTGAGATGACAAAATGCATTTTCTTCTACCTGACTGCTTGATAGCTTGAGAGCAACTGATACACAGATATCATGGTTATAATATGGATATAATAAAATAGGCCTAATAAAAGAAAAGAACTGCCTGACAGCAGCACTGCAGAGGAATGTCTTTCCATAGTTGCAGGCTCCAGTATGTGCCTGATACAGAATCAGGTCACAGGATGTATTTGTAGCCACAGCAATAATAATCATTTATAAAGCCCAGACAATAACTATTTTGAAACCACTATTTTATGACTTAGGAAGGAGAATGCCAACAGAAACTATTGTATATATACCATACAGTACTGCTGTTTTCAGAATTTAGCAGTTTAATCTGCAAATAAGAATCAGGGTATTTACAGTACTCTCCTACACATTCCATGACCAGTTTTCCCTTGACTGCAGTGAGTTTTGGATTACATCTTTTGTTGCTTAAAACTAGTTTTGAAGACTGCTCCAGCATACAGTTCTCACAAGTACACATATTGATATTTCTGTTTTGTTTTATACTGCCACTCTAAATAACTTCAGAGCTATCACTGACACTCTTTATTTCATTTTTAAATAGCTGAAATCCAAAATGCAAGTACATGTCAATTTTCTAACAAATATTAAGAGAATAGTATCTAGTTAAAACTTCTAAGAATAATAATAATGAAGAATTCAGTGTGCATGTTTTGCATCCACACTTGTTTTATTTTGCTAAATAACTTATGGGGAATACAATTTATTTCTCCATTTGAAAAAAAAAAAAAAAAGCCCTGTTCCATTCTGTTTTGGTTTGTGGGGTTCTGTTGTCATTTTATCCTAAAGTGCTGTTTCCTCACATTTGCATCTACCAGCCTTTTTAATGTGATATTCCATTTAAATTGCCTTTTAATTGTATGTGCTGCCTTGGCAGAACATGACTGATGTACTAGCGTTAATTAGGGCTCCAGTCAGCAGCCTATGCCAGCTGGAAACTGAGAAACAAGCGTAAATTATTCTGTCATCAATCAACTCGAAAATGTTTGAATCACTAATTAGTTTGCAATTTGGGTGACAGTTTATCTGACGCAGGCGGTGTCAGAAACTTCAGATCTTAGATGAATAATTTGCCAGCAACAAGCACATATTCCCTGCTTTTAAATACATGAAGGTTTATCTGCATGTTGAAAGGTGGCTCAGCAGTCTTCATTAACTTCCAACTGGGACTATGTAAATCAGGAATCAGTGTGAGGCACTTCAGTCTGTGGTGGCTTAGCAGATGATATTTAGAAAAAGAAAGCCTCTTTTCTCTCTTTTTTTATTAATAATTCATAAACTGATAGACGAGAATGTTTGGGCTTTAACAGCTTAAAAAAAATCACAATGGTTAAAAAAAAAAAGGCAATCACCTCCTTTTACATGAAAATTAGTTGTACTGCATCTTGCTGTTTAACTGATTTATTCTCCTCCACTGTCATGTGTCTGGAATGTTAAGCAGCAAGTGATTAGCCCTTGTCCTTTAAAGCAGGATCATTATTGGGGTTTTATTAAATGGCAGACTCGTGTTTCCATTTAAAGGATAAGGGAGGGAAACAAGAAATTGTTAACAGGAAGCAGAAAAGTTTATCCATGTCTCAAAAGGAGAAAGTATTCAACATTATAAATGCAGCCAAGCCAAGAGGGTCTTAACATCTATGTTACTCTTATCTATGAGAGAGATAAGTTTGATATCTGGTAACACATACAATGGTTGTGTGGCCCACAGATAAAATTGTAGAAAATATTTAGGGAGGTAGTTGTATTACTGGGTAGAGAGATACCAATGTGTCTTCTACCTGTGCATCCATCCTTCTAGATCTGAAAGATGTGTGGTTGATATGGAAAGGTGCAATTACAGGAGCATGGAGGAGAGCCCTCGGTATCAAGTACAAAAGGCAGGTGAGGACACGATTTTCAGGTTCTCTGTGGCTGACAAAGGTTGTGCTCTCTGCCCTCAGAGCCTCAGCAATGTCAGAGAAGCGGGGGAAAATGATGCTGTGTAGTTATGATTAGCTGGTGCCACTCTGTAAGTACATCACAGCAGTAGCATAGGAGTGCAGCTGCTTAATAGGCGTGCACAAAAGGATCTGAAGTAACAAATCGATTTTTTGGTGACTGTCATTTTTCCTTCTGCCCCACAGCCCTCTATTCTCAAATCCTATTTGATATAGGCAGAACAGATCTTTGCCTGGTATAGCCTATCTTAACACCTTATCTGCATTGGTTTAAAACTTTACTTAACTTTGGCTATTTTAGTACATTTTTTTTACATATTAAGTAGACTTAAATAACTAATTCTGTTTTCAGAAATTTCTAGGAAAAATGAGTTTGTTGCTTCAGGAAAGGAAAATATATTCTTTTGCACATGGTAAAAAATTGTTAATTCTTGTAGCTGCTTCACTGAGAAGCTTTAGTGCTTACAGGCAAAAACTTCTTTAGTCAAGATAGATATCCCACATGACAGAATAGTGTTTTTCATTCTTTTTCATGATGAAAAAAGAGAAGGTTGGTCAAAGTAAAAATAACACAATTCTTACACAATTTCACTTCACCAAAGGTCAGGAGAGATTAGATAGAAATATGGTAGATGTAATGTTTAAAAATTATCTGGCAGAGGGATGACAACAAGGCTTCACAGACTGCTGCAAATGGGCTGTGCCCTGCAAAAGAATCAGCACCATGCAGAGAAGGAAGCTGCAGGAGGATGGCTTCAAGCCACTCAGGTAACCAGCCCTCGGTCCCGGTGACCACGACTTCATCCCTGGCCCAGCTCAATACCTTCCTCCAATGGTCCTTAACTGTGCTGCTATTTGCTGGATGCCCAAAGGTGTTTTTGAGCTGGGAAGTCCTCACAGCTGACCGCTCCACCTGCGTTCAGGAGCAAGGGAGCTGCAAATACAAATAGCTGTGCATTTGTAAGTAAGTAGCCTATGAGATCCGGTTTTCAGGATGTCAGATTGAGCACCCAATATGAATGACACTTTTCACAGAATCATTTAGTTTGGAAAAGACCTTTAAGATCATTGAGTCCAACTGTTAACCTAGCACTGACAACTCTACCACTAAACCACGTCCCTAACCACCACATCATGTCTCTTAAATACTGCCAGGGATGGTGACTCTACCACTTCTTTGGGCAGCCTGTTCCAGTGCTTGACGACCCTTTCAGTGAAGAAATTTTTCTAATATCCAATCTCAGTCTCTCCTGACTCAACTTGAGGCCATTTCCTCTTGTCCTATCACTTGATAATTGGGAGAAGAGACTGGCACCCACCCTGCTACAACCTCCTTTCAGGGAGTTGTAGAGAGCCATAAGGCGTCCCTCAACCTCCTTTTCTCCAGACTAAAGAGTCCCAGTTCCCTCAGCCACTCCTCATAAGACTTCAGAACCTTCACCAGCTTCATTGCCCTTCTCTGGACATGCTACAGTCAGTGTCTTTCTCACAGTGAGGGGCCCAAAACTGGGCACAGAATTCAACAAGTGCCAACTACAGGAGCACAATCACTTCCCTAGTTCTGCTGGCCACAGTATTTCTGGTACAAAATTGACCTTAATCCCTCTGTCTCAACTCTTTGACAGCACAATGCAGGAAAAATAAATTCCTGTTTGTCAAGTGCCTTCATGAATTCTATAAAAAGCCCATGAAGAAATTAATGAGTCTGGTTTTAGAGTAAAGTTTGAGTAGTGGAGTGTAACCAAAGCTTCAGACAACACACTGCAGAATGAAGATAAAGCAAAAGAGTGAGTAAGGGCTTACTCTGCAAGTTCTCATCTATCTGTACATTGAGTAAGGCTGTGGTCTGTGTAGTAAAAAAAAAAAAAAAGAGCTACATGGGAATTTCTTTTGATGGAAACTTTTTGTTTGTTTCTTTGTTTTATCAGAAAATACCAGTTTCTCAAAACTGCAGCTTTTAATGGAAGTGTGTAAATCTGAATGATGCTTTTGCTAAAAGGACTTCCATGGCCCAGAGGACAATCTCTTTTCAAAAGCTAAGTCAGAGAGCAATAAACCCACAGAGGCAGACCCACTCCACAGTGGCCACCAGCTTAGTTGTTAGGCAACACTAAATATAGTGCTGCCATAGGAGAATGCAGCTGTCTAGCAGGAGTAGATGACTGGAGGTCATATACCTAGCAACAGCATTCCTTTTTCTTCTGCATCATGTACCTCTCTTGTTATGTCCTATTTATTACATGCAGTAATAAAACTAGCAGTGTTTTATTAACAGAAAGCACTGCTGGACCCTAGAAATCTTTCTGAGGATCACATGAAGACTATAATGCAAATGAACAGAGGGACAACAAATAAGTCAACCTTAATTCTGGTGTCTTCTCACTTTTGACTACTTCTTCAAATTTAATACAGAAAACAGACACATGCACATGTTTAGTCTGTAAACACTGGCAGAGTGTGAAACTGCAAACTTTATGATATGTCTAAGAAAAAATCACCAAATCCGTTTAAGCTAGTGCATATGGACTAAATCTTCATATACAACAGTAGTGACAAAAGACTTTAAAAATTCAGTTATGTACTATATATAGAATCTCTGCTCTCAGAACTCTACAAATGAAATAGATGTTGCAGATTAATGATGAGAAGACAGACTGTTTCTTCTTCAAAAGAGAAAATGCTAGCTAATGCTTAGAGAAAGTGCCTTGTATAAAATTGGACTGGAAGCTTTTGACAGCATTGGCACCTGAGCAGCAATATACTAGATCCTACTTTAAAGCTTTAACCTCTTGATAGTTATTTTTGTCTTTATTTGTATGGGGTGCAGATAACATCTATGCCATCATATTAGCTTTATTTTCAGATTATAAGAGACCTTTTGCACATCTGAGTTAAGCTTCTCTGAATTTAACTTATCCTACAGAGGAATTACGTTTGCCTTTGTTAAGGAGCATCTAGAGACCAAGAAGAGATTAGGTTTTTTGTCTTTAAATGCTCCAACTCAACTCTAGGAAAATAATAACTGGGAAGGAGAGGTATTTTAATTTAACCCTATTTTTTTTCATTTGTAAGATAATGTCAGAAAATCCATAATTCTGCTGTTGTCAGAAGTTGGCCTTAGAGAAGTCATCCCGCAATGAGAGAAAGGGGCTAAGCACCAGCTCTGTGTGGCTCAGCTGGAAGAAATTAATTCTCAGAGATGACTCTGTTATCTCAGGACTTGTTGCTGAACAAAACTATCATGACATCAAGGGAGAGAGATGAGTTAAAATAACAAAAAATGGGTTGTTCAGTATCACAGAACTCAAAAAACCTCGTTAATGTTTATAAATTTGTAAAGGGCAAGTGTCAGGAGGAAGGAGCCAGGCTCTTCTCAGTGATGTCCAATGACAGAACAAGGGGCAATGGGAGCAAGCTGGAGCATAGGAGGTTCAATCTGAACATGAGGAAAAACTTTTTTACTGTAAGGGTTACGGAGCATGGCCCAGGCTGCCCAGAGAGGTTGTGGAGTCTCCTTCTCTGGAGACATTGAAAACCTGCCTGGACATTTCCTGTGTGACCCAGTCTAGGTGATCCTGCTCTGGCAAGGGGGTTGGACTGGATGATCTTTCAAGGTCCCTTCCAACTCCTAATATTCTGTGATTCTGTGAAATTTCTGTTATATAATTTCTTTGGTAGTTCCTTCAAGGACTTTGAAGTATTGTAGAACTTTGGTTTTGTTTTTCATGGGTTTTTTGGTTTGGTTTGGTTTGGTTTGGGGCTTTTGTTGTGGTTTTTTTGGTTTGATTTGTTTTTTGGGGGTATTTGGTTGTTTTTTTTCAATTCAATGTAGTTATCCTTTTCATACGTTTATATTGTGAAAGAATGGAATCTCTACTGTTGTACATCACCTGGCACTATTTGTCACTGGTGAGGGAGAGAGGTGCCAGGAAAAGGGTTAGTGTTTGTTTACCCATTACAGACACTGAGGGGACTTGCGAAGAGAACACCTCAAATACCTTTTGAAACTGTTTGTTTCAAAATGTGGTCAGCTTTATTTAAATTGATTGTATTCCAAATGGAATACAATACAAGAACTTTCCTCTCCTAGTTTGTTCTCTTGATTGCTGCCACTTCATACATTTTAATAGACTGGATGAGGAAGAAAGATGGGGAGAGGAAGTCCGTAATCTCAAGTGAATATCCTTAAAGGAAGTAAGTTCATAGAGTAGAATGTTAACCTCATCACAGAGAGTGAGCTGAGACAGCAAATAATTTAACATAAAAATCATAGTAATCCTTAGCAGACTTTTAGCAGTGAAAGACCAGTGAAGGCTGAAAAGGGGACATGAGTTGGATGAGACATTGCTTAATTTCAGACATTCAAGCTGAATGCTTCATGTAGGAGCCTGTATGCTATGGAGGTCCTTGTTAGTCAGTGGGAAAAGATAAGCATCTACGGAGTGTAGTACGTGACTGGACTGCCCATGTTGCCCTACTGATTACAGAGGATCTGGGATCAGCATGTTCTTAAATTGAAAGGAATGCCTTCTTGGAAAGCTGGGTTTCTTTGCTTCCTGCTTTGTTTACGGGGAAAAAAGAAAAAAGGCTATTTCCCTCTCCATCCCAAACAACTTTCACCCTAAAGGGCAGGCTGCAGGGCACGTTAATCACAGAATTAGTCTGGAAAAAGAGGTCAGTGCCCTCAGACAAGCTTGTATCACTCTACTATGAGTGGAGTTAAATATAGTTGGCGGCTGACCCCCAAGGCTCAGGTTTGGGGTCAGTTCTGCTTAATATCTTCATCAATGATCTGTATGAGGCAATTGAGAAAGTCTGCAGACACCAAGTTGGGTGGGAGTGTTGATCTACTTGAGGGTAGGAATGGTCTACAGAGGGATCAGGGTAGGCTGGATCGATGGGCTGAGGCCAATTGTATGACATTTTAACAAGGTCAAATTCTGGGTCCTAGAGCCCAAGTCTTATGAAGAGTGGATGAGGGAACTGGAATTGTTTAGTCTGGAGAAAGTGATGCTGAGGGGAGACCTTATGGCTCTCTACAACTACCTCATAAGAAGTTGCAGTGAGGTGAGTGCCAATCTCTTCTCCCAAGTAACAAGTGATAGGACAAGAGGAAATGGCCTCAAGTTGAGTCAGGAGAGATTGAGATTGGACATTGGAAGAATTTCTTCACCAGAAGGATTGTCAAGCACTGGAACAGACTGCCCAGGGAAGTGGTGGAGTCATCAACCTTGGAGGTATTTGAAAGATGTGTAGGTGTGGCACTTAGGGACATGGTTTAGCAGGGGAGTTGTCAGTGCTAGGTTAACAGTTGGACTTGATGATCTTAAAGGTCTTTGCCAATCTAAATAATTCCATGATTATATGAAGTTCCTACCTCTGTCTGGTGGTCCTGGAGCTATTAGTTCCTTTTCATTTTTCTTTACAACTTTTAGGATGGGACAAACTGTTCTGTTTGAAAAAAAAAGCTTCTTCTTGGTGTGGAGGGTTGCACGGCTTGTAACTAGTCTTTGTCTTGGAGTTAAAGGGGAGCATTTTCATTTCCAGAACATCTTGAGTTATCCTAAAACATTTGCAAACTAAAAATCACAGTAATGAATGTGCAGTTGATTTTCTTGCAGGGATACACTGTATTTTACAAAATATTTTTCATGTCTCACACATCCTCACTTTCTTAAATTTGACATTTATTAGCTACAATTGTTACATAATTCACTGATACTTAACAAAATATTATCCTGGAAAAGCTTCTAATCAATGGCCCACACTTACGGCATAGAAGCAATCAGCAGTAAGTGTTCAGAGGCTGAGATATTCAAGCAGCAGTGAGGGAGTCAGTTACCTAATTAAACTGAATAGGAATAAGGCATTTATTTCTTTCTGAGCAGCTCTAAAAATTCCAGCCTTGTTTTCCTATGGGTTCAGCCACAGATGTTCTTATCTGATTCTGGATGCTTTCCATTTTCTCACACTTGGGTGCCTGGAAAGGGTCAATCTTTATGCTTGATGTTCTTGGAGTTTTTATCTCCTCTCTATCATCACCCATTTAACACATTTTCTAATGGATTTTCCTTACTTACCCTTATCCTCTTTGGCCAGTGTTTAAGGCCATGGGGATGACTTGATCTTTGTAAGTGTGCTCCTTCACTGCCCTCTTTAAATTTTAATGCACATCCATTGGATTCTGCTCAGGGCACTCAGTATTATTGATTGTGTGATCTTATAATGCACTTTATGTAAAAAAAAAAAAAAGAAGAAGAAGAAATCTCTGTCTATAATTCTCCCTCTATGCCTGCTGGTGTGAAGTAATTGTAAGTTATTAAACAGGAAGTGGAGTTTCTATGAACTAGAGACATATTTCCAGTATGTCAGTGTTAATCTAGCTTACTGATATTGGTTCTTTATGACCAAGTCTTGTTTTATCAGCATGGTTATCAAAAAACAGCTTTTCCCAATACTTCTGTTGCAGCAGAAATTGGGGTGAGATTTAGAGTTGGACATTTATTGAATATGGTGAGAGGAGCTTATACCTTTGTAATATACCAAGATTAAAGGCAGGGTGTTTAATATTGAGAACTTAAGATTCAATGTGGGATTTTAAGTTGTTTTTGTCAGGAAAATACATGTTATTTCAACTCCTGACCTCTGTTTTGATACTATTTTATTTGTGGTAATAGTAAACCCATACCAAACTTTCTGTCAGCTCTGGGTCAGATGGTCAACACCTTTACCCCCATTTCCTCTACAGTGGATCATTAAAATCCATCAGTGGATCCCACTGAAATCGAAGAGACTTTAAATGTATCTTGGAAGGTTCATATATTTGGAGTAAGAGACATCAACAGAAGAAATTGGATCTTGAATCAAAATAAATATCTAAGCAAAGCCACAGCAAGATATTCTGACCCCTTGTGCATCGTTTCCTCTCATCTTGCAGGTGGGGTTGTAAACATATTCAAGTAAAACCATACTTTCTGCTTTCTTCTACACTGTGTTTATCTTTCTATCCTCTCTGGAAGTAACTGTGTTAAAGCTTCACAGATATATTTGCCCTACTGTGGAATACTTTCTTAACTATTTTTCCTACAGCTCTACCTGGATATTTAAGTACAATAGCATAGTACATATTTAAGTACAATGAGCACAAGACAATATCTCTTGCATTTCAGAAACACACTTAAGTACTTTGCAGAGAAAGAGTCTTTGCTGGGCTATGGTCCACTATTTCTAAGTTCCAGGGGAAGAAAAATAATGAAGAATTATACCTTTGCTTAACTGAAGAGCTGCAGCAACTTTTATACTTAAAGATTGAAAGCTTTCGGTAAATCAACCAATTTGTCAAAAAGCCCTATAATGAGAATTTATAGACAAATCACTATATGAGAATTATATAATCCATAATGAAAGTTATCAGTGTAAAATAGTGGTTGTTCAGCAATACTGATTATTATTTCTAGTATGATCAGGTGTGGCTTGCCTATGCAGAGCTGTATGCATTCGATTCAGTTATTGAACATCCAATCTACTGAAAGTACTGAACACAGATGATTATTATCCTTTCCCCTCTCTTTTGTGTGTGTGTGTGTGTGTGTGTGTGTGTCTTTAAAGGGCAATATTGCTACTAGTTCTATTTTCATTTCTTAAAGCTATGTTGATGTATTGGTCAGACGGGCAGCTTCAACTTTGCAGTATTAACTAGAGAATGTCTACATGTGTTTTCTCTCTGGTGTTATCATTAATGCAGGTATGCAGCTTGGCCATTACTGGAAAGTATAATGGAACTCATTCTAACACTAATGTATTTTGACTTAATGAAACTGAAGCAGTAAAACTCAGATTGATGTATATGATATAAAAACTTTTTTGTGTTTTTCTAACAGAAAATCTACTTGAAGAAATGAAGACATTTGTAAGTAGCTTACAAAAAATTGCTGCTTGCAGGCAGAATTAATTGGGAGAATACTTTAAGATGTGCCAAGATATTCAGATGTGGCAAAGCACATCATACTGCTAGAGCACTGCTACATTTCCAGTGCCTTCCCTGTCTGCAAAAAACTCTTGGTAGCATGGTGATTTTCATTTGGTCTATAAGTTTCAAAATTAAATTCTCATGCTGTTTCTGGAAGTGAGAGAAAATTCTTTCAGGGCATGTATTCCATTTTAAGGATGCAAAATGAGTTGTATGTTTGAATTACATGCTATTCTACAGCAGAGGCTGTTCAGCATTTCTCAGGCTTAAGCCCAGAGAATCAAAAGTTTTCGAAGCATTTTGTAAAAAAGGAACCTTGGTTTACTAGAGATAGGCCTAACTTTTTTTTCTATACTTGCATAGTCACATTCATGGTGGCAAGTGCAGCAATTGCTTATGTAAAACACTGGTAATCTGCAAGGTAATGACTGTGGCTTTACCCATCTTTAGTGTAATTTGAGGCAGTTTAGTGCACTACCCCATATAATTAGACAGGTTTTGGCTGTAGAGGCAAGCACCTTGCAGACTTCCGTTTGGATACCTCTGCCCATGCTTCTCATTTTTTATATTATTGCAGACTTATCTTTTGAAATAGTCACAACAAAATTGACCTTCTACACCACCAATTCAACCACTTATATGCTGGTCATCTCAAAATAGCCTAAAAGGTGTAGGTGTCCAGGCTTCACTTCTGACTTCCTCATTCAGAAACATTATCAGTCCTACTCTTAGATATCCAACAGAGGAATGGGAATCCTGTTATAAAATGTACACTCATTGTAGGTATCCCTTTAAAGCTATCTGGCTACCTTTTCAGAATAATTAGCATTTTCTGTCATTTAATATCTCCAGAGGATTGGATCACTGACCTCACTCATAGCTGTGAACACTCAGCACTTTGCAGGTTATTCATTAAAGTCTTAAATTGCCACACTTAAAACAGCAATGCACAATTAGTGGCTGTCTATGAAAACTTTGGTTTCTAATTTGTCTATGCTGCAGCAGTGAAATGGTGAAAATACAGATACTACAAAAGCACTGCTTTCAGAGCTATGACTGTCTTTAGTCTTCCACTAGCCCTATCCTCCATTCAGTGGCACCCTCAGACTCCTGCAACAGGTGAGACAGAGGTGTGTTCGGCATCTTTTACATTACTTGACAACTTGAGCAATATGCCCAGATTGAACTTTTTCTTTGTACTGAGAATGAGGTGAAAATAAATGTACAGTCATTTAATAACTATGCTTGAGTGACCTCAATTGAAATTAGTCTAGTAACTTTAATCTCGGTATTTCTTTACTTCTGAGTGCTCATAATCCCACCAGTTATTCTTTAAGAGAGTACTTTACATGCAATGGTCTAAAGTTTTAAGAAGCATCCTAAAGCATTGTCTCCTGTGTCCTTTCAGTCCCTAAAAATCACACGGTATCAAAGTGAGGCATGAAGGGCATTGCCTTCCTGGATCTACATTACTGGAGCCAAATGGCAGCAACAGCCATCACACCTGTTGCACTTGTTGGCAGCAAGAGTACCTTGGGTCTGTTTCAGTCTTCAGAGAGGTTGTGCAGGCATAGTTTTTTCTCCTTGGCTTGTTGAGTCTTGTCATATCCACTCCAGCTTGTTTCTTTCAGTCCTACCACTTAACTGTCACCATCACATTCTTCTTCATGGCCTAGTTTCTCTCAAATCCTTTTGATGTTCCTCCTTATTGCAGGCCTGTGCTCCCCCATGATACGCACTGTTTTAGTCACGGTCTTTTTCTCCAAATAGTCTCTAATGATTGTCTTGCATTTTTTTCTCCAAAACTCTTTTTCTCATCTGTACTGTTGCTATCCCTTCTGCTCCATCCTGGCCAGCTAGCAGCACTGACTCTCTTTCCATAAGTCCCCATGAGGTCTCCATCTCTGTTTCCCTTGACTTTGTTTCTTTGTGCTAGGAGATTGAGCTGTGAGAGACTCAAGTATCCTGAGTTGATGGTAAGTGCATCAACCATCCCTGGATTTTGGGAATCTTAACTTCTGAAATTGAAAAAAATCTCTTCTTTGCTCATTTAACAACAGTTTTTCAAAGGCTTATATGTTGACTTTATTTATTAGATAAATTTCTCTGTGGATCCTTGAAAGTGTGTTTTCAGTGCAGACACTTCCGCCTGCCCTATTTCAAATATTGGTGTTTCAGAGTTTCTTAAAATAAGAATTACCAGTATTTTTAACACAAGCAGAATACTTTTTCAGAAATGTTAAAAGCATTTTGCCTAAATTTGCTTGCAAGCAAATTCATCATGAGGTGGATAATGGCAAAGTAGAACTTCAGCCCCAAGTTGGACGATATTATCATGATTTTATACTCAGAAGTATTAAGCACCTCTAACAATGGGAAATCGTAGTAAAAGCCCTCTAGCTTTTTCTTCTCACCCCTGTGATGTGATTCTGCCCATAGATTTACTGAAAGAAACAGGAAGGAAGAGGCAGTTGGTTAAAGAAGACCCTATCATTCATGAAGTTGACATTTGCTCTGTTTGACATGGTTTAAATGGAGAAGCTTCCACTGGCCACCAAAACCATGCACTAGCCCATGTGTTAAACTAGGATTGCCTGTTGTAGGATGCAAAGAGAATTCATCCCACATGCTTATTAAATTGAGGTCTCTAAAATATCCTCCACTTTCACTGGTCATTTAGTTTATGCTCTTTTTAAGGATGACTGAGTTGGACTTCGCCTCAAGGTGAAAATTGTCAGTGACTCATACTGTTTCTCTGAAACTATGCACTTGAACCTGGATTTACAACAAAATGGCTGATGCATGCCTAGTCAGTATGGCTTGTACTTTACAGGAAACTAGAGTGCCCCACAGTCAGTATATGCCAGGCTGCATACACCACGGAGCAAAACTTTTTAGTAGGTGCTTCCTCTAATTCAGGTAATTTCTCTGCACACTGGAAATCAAATTCATCCACACTGCTTTTGAGTTCCAGACAGCATTCTTTTTTCAGAGGCAGAAAATAGTTCCCCTTGCATCTTAGACTAAGTATTGGATTTCTCAGCAGTCATATAGCAGTTACTTAAACAGCATAATTGTCTGATTTTTATTATTTGATGGCAAATGAATGTGAAGAAACAACAGGAAACAAGAAAATAAGAAACATAAAAACTATGCCAGTGGTGTATTTGAATTGAGTGGCAATTTATAGTTTTCTAGTACTGAATGGTTTAATGATACTTTTTGTTTCAAAGCCAAGAAAAGTTAAATAATATTTATCTGATGCAGTATGGTTAAGCAAGATTATCAGCCAAGACACAGTATTTCATTTAAAGGAAGTACCCTGGTGGTACTAACAACAATATCAATTATAGAAATGTTAGTACCAACAAAAACATTCAATTTCCCAACAAAGGTCAACAGTAAATCTATCTAAAATATGTAAGACTCATGAAAGTAATGGGTTTGCAACTGTGACTGAAACAGATGTTCACAAAATCAGCATTTAAACATGAAGACACCATAAAATAAATGAAGACAGGATTAATTTAACAAGTTACTCATACAATTCAGAAGTTGGGTTTTTTTTTCTGTAAGGTAACTGAAAACAGAACTGAAAACATTGGGTCAAATTCATTCACTAGATAAGCTTGCTTACAGCATTTTACATCTGCGTGTCGAACCAGGGGCAGAATCTGGTGTGTTTTATCAGAAAAGAGAACTGCCATTAATTAAACTGTCTATCCTGTTGTTTAAGAATTGAAAGCAAGCCTAATGCTCTCTGCACAAGTTTCATATTGACTCCACTCCTCGAACAGCATTGGTCCTTACCTATATAAGCTTTAGAAAGACAAAAGTTAGAATCAGATCACATTTTGACAGATGAGCCTGAAACATTTCAGTCTCTTCAAATTAAATCCTTCTGGCTTCTCTCTTAAGGACAGCTATTATTATTTTATCTAAATCAACAGCTACAGAGACGGCCTATATTTTTTCATGCTCTCTCCATCTTTTCATTCCCCATTTACTTACATATTGTTTTCTTCCTTACTTCATTCTTTCCTTCAAAGAAACAATCAGAAGAAAGGAAGAAAGAAAGAGAGGAGTAAGGAAAGAAGGAGATAAAGGGAAAGAAACAAGGAAAAGAGAGAGAAATGAAAAGAGAGAGTAGGAACGAAGAATGGAAGAAAAAGAAAGATAATGAAAGAGGGAAGAGAGGAAGAAAGGGAGAAAAAGATGTAATACTTGTCTGTGGTTACTTGAACAACATAATGCATTTGGAAATAATTCTTCTGTCAGCTGTTTCATTCTTTGTCATTCCTCTCCAGTGTGGCTATTTGAAGAGATAGTCTGGTATGTGACTCCCAAAGATTTAGGAACTTCTAAAGAAAGGACTGAGGATTTGACTGAAGGTGACTGTCTATTCATATAACTATCATGGTGTAAGCTTTTAAACAGGTCCAGTCTGACATATGAGGGCTGCAATTGGTTCAGAATGCTGGAGTGCTCCGCAAAACATTAGTTTTAACAAGCTAGTAGTATTCTGTATTTCATAATAAACAATAAACTAATAAGCTATGTCTAATATTAGTTTAATAGTGTCCCTTTTTACATTACAGGTTACATTTTTGGTCTAATTGACCCTTTTTCCTCTAGCCTGTTAGAAGTCTAATAGGAGATGCTGGTAGAATGGCTTCCTTCCTAACTCCAAACTCTCTGCTGTTTATTTTTGCTACACATATCATTCTGGGGATTAACAAAGAAGTCTTTGTGAATCACAAGTAATGCAGGTACCACTCTTTGAGAACCACAGAAATCTAATCTGTAGTCAGTAATATACTTTTTTTCTCAGTGTAAAGCAAGAGTTTTAGCTTTAATGACCTACAAATTCATACAAGCTTAATTTCTTTCCATAGGAGAACGGTTACATGACCTGAGAAATTAACATGTCTCAGCACAGATTACCACAAAGCCAAATTCTCAAATGATGCAAAAGAAATACAAAGGTCCTTCACCAGGCAAGGTTCACCTTATCATGATATGGATCCAAGCTTACAATCCCATTTTTACTGAGGCAGTAATTTTTGCCACAGTGTAGGCTAATGACTTGACACATGGAGTTTCCTTACTACTGTATTGAGCTGTGTCTGCAGGCCTCTGTTTGCAATTTTCTCTCTGGTACATTGAAAATTGCCAACACTGTGAGTTATTTCTTCATCTATTGATGTTTCTCTAATTTTGGATAGTATATTTAGTATATTTTATCTAAGAGGACTTTTCCAAAAGTAGTTCCTGAAGTATCTGTCAGGAGAGTTAAAAGTTATTTCTTCATTAAAAGATTCAATATACAATCCAGGTCTTCTGAGCTTTTTATAACATACTTTGAAAAAAAGCTTGAGGTAGCAGAATATACAAAACCAAGAAACAGTATGCTAATAGAAGGAGCACAGAAGTATCTCACCTTAGGAAGCAATTCACTGCTTCAGTATTCATAGCATATGCCTAGTACATATTTACTCAGTAATTGAACACTCAGTGGATGAAGCCTTAATTTAACATTAGCACTGGATTCTCTTCATAGTTAACTTCTCTTATGAAGGGGGTAAGCATTTTCCTGAAGAATGTGCATTTATTGGCTTGACTGTGATATTAACCTAGTGTGTAGCAAAACAACATTAAAAATGGCATCAATTGGGAAATGCAAACCTACCTGAATAAAAAGAAAAAAAAGTAGCTATTTTATAGGTCACTGACACACAAGTTTCATAGTCACTGTATTTTTTTAAATGCTTTTAAACTAACTAAATGTAAGACTAATTTTGGAGAGCAATTTGCACTGAAGATATAGTTCAAAAATACTGTAACCTTCCTCAATGGATACCTTTGTCTGCCATGTTTGTTTTAAACATACAAGCAGTTTGTATTTAATTATTATGTACTTCATAACACAAAAGCAACCAGAGCCTTCTACTGAAAGCAGTTCATAGCTTTTAGACTCTAAAATGAAGGGCAGTCTTTGATGTCTTCAGCCATAACTTCACACTTCTTAGTGCAACGTGTGTTTCAATCTTGTGCCCATCAAAGCTTTCACACATCTTGTTTTTCTCATTTGGACCTTGGAAAGCAAAAGCTATGAATATTTATCGTTGCCACCAGGCTAATTGCTGGGAAGTCTCAGTCTTCTTTGGCAAGCATAAATGGGCATCCTGCAAAGAGCAGGTAGTTGGACTCTATGATCCTTATAAGTCCCATTCAACCTAAAATATCCTATGATTCTACATGCTTGTTTGGTCTATCCTTTGTCCTTTTAACCCTTAGAGAGATAAAAGACAGCAAAGGAAGTATCTGAGGTTATTAACTGCAAAATATTCTCTACTGTTCCCTTTGGCCTTCAAAAAACTTGTTTGTAAGGGTCAAGAAGAGAGTTACTATTTTACCCTCTTGCTACTAGCAGCCTCTGCTTCCCTTCCTTCCTTCCTCCAGCAGTGAGGCAGTTATTTTAATTCTCAGACTTTCAGTTTTTTTTCCAAAAATATCCTTTCTTCTCTGTAATACTCAGTTCCTTCCAATCTCTCTCCTGGTCCAAAGCCTAAACCCTCACTCCCTCTTCAGTATCGCTATTTCCACTTCAAATAAATCTGTCTGTAGCAATGGTGACCTTCACACTTCTCCCTTTCCAAATCCTGTACCTGGCTTCCAGTATGGAAACCTAAAAACCACTACTCTTCCCTTGCCTATTAGACTTCCTGCATGACTCTCTGCTCCAGGTCCTGTTGCTCCCAGTGCCCTACCCAGCCCAACATGCAGCCCAAGTCTTTCTCACCAGCACCAACTTTCCTTGTGTAGCTGTTCCTCCCCATGAGCAGGAGCTCCTGTGGGAACAGCAGCACATCCTTGCCTCCATGGAGGTGATTATCCATCACCTTCCTCCCCTCTTTACCAACCCAGCTCAGCCCTTGGATGCTCTTGCACAGGAGAGGTAAGCCTGGCACACACAGCCAGAGTTGTTGTATGAACAGGGCACACCTCAAGCCACACCAGGGCCTGTGACTGTTTGCTCCCCATTTCCCATGCCTCAAAGTCCATAACAGACTTGTATGCTTGTCTAGTTGAAAAAAAAGAGGGGTAGAGGGAAAGTGTAAAATGGTGAAGAAAGAAGTCAGAGGCCAGGAAGGCATTTTTCTGATGCTTTTCACAGTATCTTTCTCCTCCCCTTATACATAGACTGCACTTCCTAGGCAGAAAGCTGGGGTCCCGGAGCTATTTCTGACCATTCTTCACCTAAGCCAAACGAAAGGCACCAGTTTGGGAATGGTAGTCCTTCTGCTTCCCCTTCCAGTGATCATAAGGATGAGTTTGTGGAAGGAAGGTTTGAGTGAAGAAAGAGAAGTAAAGGGCGGGGGGGGATGGGGGGGAGGAGACAGGGAATTGTCAGGGAAAGGCTCTGCTATGACCTCTGAGCCAGAAGAAAAAAAAAAGAAAAAAGATCTTTGAGAAGCCAGTGGTGAAAATTTAGAGATTAGGAAGAAGTATTTAGAGGTTGACAGAGAAGAAAGTAACCTGCTCCATAGAAAGCCTTGCAGCACTGCAATTCCCTATACCTTTTCTCTCTGGCCATTGCCTCTAGCATTTGCTCCCCTTTGAATTACTAGGGAAAACCTGGGAGGAGGCTGCTGGAAATGCTGCATCAGTGAGGCACTTAGATCTGGAGCTAGCAGTAATTCTCATCTCTCAAAACATTCCCTCTACTCAGCCAGAAAGTAATCTGGTATGTTTTCATCTTGTCTTTGGATATTAGCCATTGTTCAGGATCTCATGATATCACAGCTTAAATATGCAGGTTCTCTGAGAATGACTTTCCAACCTGGCTAAAGATAATAATGCTGCTATTCAACAAAGTGCCCTTCACAGCTTGCATAGCAATAAGGCATTTGAAATGAAAGTCCACTGTTTGTAAAGCAGAGATTTTTAAAGCTAATACACCTCCCTCTGTGTTATAAGAATTCAAATTTTGACACTAGACATTTTGCACCTTCTCATCAGAAATAAAGGGAAAAACTAAACCTGCATCAGTTTATTTTCTCTTCACTCATGTGAGAGGTTAAGTTTTCTAATTACTTTTGTCTAGTGGTGTGGCTTTGCTACTGGAAGGTTCCTGGCTATTCTTTTGCTATTAGTTTTGAAGTGTTCATCATCTTACTGCTTAGTGATGTTCACCCCTGATACCTTCACTAATACCCCACCATGTTTTAGCTAAGCGATAATTCTGAACATCTAAGGAAATGTGAAGCCTGTAACCTGTGGAAAATGTTGTAAGTAATCATACTGGAAACAATTTTCCCTGCTATGCACGTTACTGAGACAGTAGCAGTATCTTATGTCCTTTACCAGTGTAACACTAGCATCTTTGACAAAGTGGTTTGTTTGTTTCAAGGAGAAGTAGCCAAAAGTCAGGAAGGATTTTTTGAACACATAGGACCATGATTATGCCCTTTATCTCCCAGATTTTCCCTAACACACATCCTGTGCAACCATATGAATACAAGACAACAGTAATATCCAGAACTCTCAGGCTGGCTGTTGGTCTGTATATCAGTAGTTCTAAATCCCTTAACCTGTTTGATTTAGAGATGTATGTTAAATCATGGCTAGCTCCCTGTTTGTTTGTTTTGGGTTTTTTTTGTTTTTGTTGTTTTTTTTAAAATCAGAAATTCTATACCAAACCTGAGGAACTTACCTGGTGGAAAGTACAGCTGAAATCACTACATTTTTTGAAAGATCTTCCTGTGAGTACTGGGTATTTTTCCACTGAAAAGTTCCTTTGCTAATGAAATGTTTCATCATATTTGATGCTGAGTTGCTGCCCTCAAACACAGTTTTGTGGGAGGATTTAAGGGTAACAGCAAGAAGGAGTAGGAGGTAAAGAGGACGGAAGGTTTTTGTCAGTGTGCCCTAAGCCTTGAATGAATTGCTTGGAATTATTTCAGGGGATCCTTTATACAGAGCCTTACACAGTTTGGAATTGCAGTTTTCATCCTCACTATTAGTTCCCCAAAGCAAAGCCTGACTACTCAGGTGGTACGGAGCAAGAATGCTATATTTCCTCCTTGCAAAAGTAGTTTAAACATTAAATTTGGCATGCTCTCCTAGAACTGTCTGCTATCTAATATCAATTTGTTGTTTTGTTCAGCATGGGCTGTCACAACAATGTCAATGTTATCAACTGTAAAACGTAATTGAGTCTGTGAAGTTTTCCAAAATAATGTCATTCAAGTTGGATCATCTGCTATGACAAACAGTATTTTCAGTTTTTTGGCCACCAGTGTTTTCATTCATTTTGGGATGCCTCCATTTGATCTTTGTATCCTTGTAGCACTGAACATAACTCTCTGTTATTTCTACATTGAATGTCAAGTCCATGTTTGTTGCAAGTTGTTAAGAGAGTTCTTTGGGGGTAGTAGAATTTATCCATACCAGGATAGCAGAACACTGGTGGCTGGTTTTTGTATTAATGGTTTTCTAACCACTGACTGGGTTTTGCATGCAAGTAAGATCTCATTGTTATTCCATGACCAAAGAAACATCTTCCAGAATCACAAAAATATTAGAACTTCAGCTATGGCTACTTTCTCCCAGAGTTAAGGCTGTAGAATTAATGGCTGTGATGTCACCAGAAAAAATATAGCTAAAGATGTTTGCGACTAGAACTTCTATCTAGGCCTTTGTTCCATAAAAATAAAGAGTGCAGCAAGCATATGTGTCCTGGTTTTCAAGGCATGGGCAAGTGTAGTCTTCAACACTGTTCCTGAGCTTACTGTCCATAATGAGACTATAAAAGGATGGTTTTGCTTGTCTTTTATTTCATTCCAGATATTTCACTTGAGCTGTTGCTAATGTGGCAATCATGCCCAGCAAGTGTAAAAAAATGTTTCCGAGCATATCTGGCTGAATACAAGGAAGGTACTCTTTTGCTTTTAGTCCTTATGTCTGTCTTGTTTTTTAGTTTTTAATCTATGGAGCCAATTTTTTAAATTTATTTTTTTTTTTACCACTCTGTACTACCTCAAGGACATTGTATTCTGCAAATTACAAAGGCTCCCATCTTTCCACTGAAAAAGCTGTTGCCAAGGGCTCTTTGTTTCCACTAGCTTGTTCTTACTGCTCTCATGCCCTCTGCCTTTTCAAATGAACCACCTTCAGTTTTCTAGGCAGAAGGATTATGAAGCAGCAGTGTCCATAGCAGTGAGTGCTATGGAGCTCAAAGGGGAAAACCACGACTTTGTCATCAGTCCTGAAAAAGGCCAGTGCAGACAGGAGTCACTCTACATTTAGCTGTTTGTCCCTGGTTCAGGATAAGCACTGTGCAGTAAGCACACCACTGGTGCAGCCCTGGCCCAGCTGCTGCTGTGGGAAACCCTGTCAACTCTCCCTACCTGTTCCTTGAGATAAGGTAACCCCAGAAGGGCTCTTATCGACTACATTGCTTCCTAATTGGCAGAGGAATAAGAGAATTAGAGCATCCTACTTTCCTGGGAAAGCCATGCTTCAGCCCATAGATACATGACTTGAGTCCTTTGATTCATGGCACCAACATACAACTTTTCTGCCTGCATCTGCTGCATTTTTGACCTCTGATTACAGCTAGCTTCATGAACACCACGGGCCCCAGCAAGGGCCCTGCCCTGTTGTGGCACAAGCTTGTTTCCTATCAGGAAGAAAATAGTCTACAGCCTGTCCAGGCTGTAGCTCTCTGCCTGGCTTTAAATTCTCACAGAGGACAGCTCCTGCAAGGTGTGCTCATATTTCATTGGCAAGGAGCAGCAAGTATTCAGTATGATATATAACACATTCTAGATCTTTTTTTCACCTAAAATATTGTCACATACTCTCATAATTTTGTAATACACACAAGAGTATATTTTGGATGTGTCTAGGTGACAGTAAAAGATGTTTAACTTATTTTATCCTGTAGGAGAGAAGTAAGATCTGTTGAGTTGAACCAAGGTTGATCAGAAAACATGTACAAAAAAAGCAGACACAAGCTTGGGAGCTGTAAGGCTGCATGTTCATTTTCATTTGAGTAACTTGGCGTGCATGATTCATAACAAGGGACACCAGCAACAGATCTACAGCCTCCTTAGACTCCTTATAAAACTGTGCCTGTTACACAAAATGTAAAACATTTTAGAAAACATTTTTGAAGAAAAACCTTTCATTCAGTTGTGTGTGTGCTTTTATGCAAACACAGGTAATGCAAAAATGTGTTGCCAGCAATGCCAGTTCATCTCTTTTCAGATTTAGTCTTTAACATTTAGGTTCACATATTCAAATATCTTGTAGTCGTAACTATTTTTATAGTTGTAGGGACCTGTCTTTTTGAATTAGTGACTTGACTTCAAAAATGCTTCAGGTATGGCAAAGATCTATTATGAATTCAGGAGTTAATGTGCAAAATACATCATTGAGACACATTAGGAGATGGTAAAGCCTATTTTTCTTTCCTTACACAGTTCATGAACCTTCTGTCCAACAGTAGTCCCACAAATTTCTTCAAAGCTACTTACAGGTTAATAAATGAACATGACAATATGGTCCTTCCTGAACAAGTAGGCCATTCTGTAGGTATTCTGGTACATTGAAAATAATCCTGTTTCCCAGAGAGATCCTTTTTGCTTAATGGAGATTAGGCAAAGCAGAACACTGCTCAGCTGGAGTGGTTATGGCTCTGACCAAAGGGAATGTTTTCTCCGCAGCACAACCTGCAGTCCTGTTTCCACAGCTGGCAAGATAAGAGGATCGATGTTTTTGTGTCACAGTTTTCTCTTTGTGATCTCACTTTCTTCCCTAGATAAGGCATGGCAAATAAGAGGGGAAAAAAGTGGGAGGTGGATGATATACAGCCAAGCTTTATTAGGACAGGGTTAGGACATGTACTTGGATTTAGCAGCTGAAACATGCTTTCAGGTGCTTGGCACTAAGCGCCACAAATCCACAGAACAGCACTTTAGACAGTTGTCTATTAATGTCAAACTGATGTGAAATGAAAAGCTTCTTTTCAGTTTGTCAGATCATGACTTTTTGTTTTGGGCTTAGCTGGCCTGAAATAAAACATTCTGTTCTAATTTTTCTCATTCAAGACCAAACAATTTCTCCTCCTGTGGCAACTTCTGGGTTTTGATTTTTGTGGTTTTTTTTGTTTGGTTGGTTGATTTTTGTTTGTTTGTTATATTGTTTCTTTTCCTGTGGACATTTATTGAGCCTATTTTCTATCACCTGCAAAGAGCCAGGTAAATAGGAAATACCTGGCCACCTCCAGTTTTTTAGCAGTTGAAGTCTCTCACTAATGTCATCGTAAGACATGTTTAGACAGCAAATTACAGAAAGCCCTCTGGAGATGATGGAAAGCCCTCTCCTCTGCCTTCTCTGACTTCCTGATGCCACAGAACATAATCTGACCTGCACAGCTTGACCAAAAAGCTCAGCAGGCCTTGGGTCTAACTTTAAAATGCTACCTTGAATCAAATAGATGTACCAGAAGGTCCTCCCCAAATCACACTGCTTTGTTCTTCAAAACAGGCTTGATAATAGTGTTGGTCTTCACTAAAACTGCAGTAGAATTAAAAAAAAAATCATGGAGCTGCAGTGCAAATGTCTTCAGCAGAATTTCCAAAATCTTTACCCTTAAGGTAACTTGAGAGAATAGATTACTTGCAATACAAGACATGCTTCTGTTCCAAAGTCACTTAGGCACTACAAAAAAACCCTAATTTTGTGTAATTCTGCAATAGATTTTACAATATAAATAGTAATACACAGCCACTCATTTAATCAGAGAAACAGCAAGAGAATGTGTCACATGTGTGAATTGTGACTAAATCAGCATTTACCTGGGAACTGTAATTGGCTGATCAGTATTTAAATTCAGCAAAATATTCTTCTTTTTGTTTCATGAAGCACTTCTAAACCCAGCTGAAAATATTCAAGAAATATTACAAGCAGATTATAAGCATTCTCTAGGTACCTTCTCCCGTGAAGTCTCAGTTGTTGGTGTTTAGAATTCAGGTTTTAAAAGCAGTCATCTATGTCATGTTTCATTTTTTCCTCCACTTGGGAAAACAAGAGCATATATCGATTAAATACTTTTCTTTGATAAAAAATTTAACTGCCAGACCAGACCATCTCCAAACATCTCCACAGGCAATGCTGAAAATAGCCTGTATTTGCAGATGAATAAAAGGCTTCATAGAACTACAACTAATTGTAAGGATGTTCCTTATTTGGCTAGTAGCAGATTCAAGTAAATTTTGTCTATACAGAGTTCTGCCAGCCCTAGATTAAGTACATGAATGATGTGGAAATGTTATACACTGTGTAAAAATGTCTGCTGGGTATAACTTAGTTTGTATATTTCTCTAGAACTAGGAGAAACATCAACATTGCATTAGACTCATGTCAAATCCTTCAGTTCTTTTTCTGGCTAATAAGACACAGCCTGATTAAGTTTTGCTTAAAGATCAATACAGCCTATATACATGTTTTATGCAATATCCTTAAAAATAATAGTATTATACCATAATCTTAGTAATTATCTGATTTTTCTCCTCAATAAAAATACCCCAAAATCTCCTAGAGTGGAGACATTATATAAATTGTACTGTTTAGTAATAGCAATGTTCATTATGAGAAGCTTAATTAGGGTCATCATTTACAAAAAAATCAGTCTTGTCACAGAAAGCATAATAATGAATGTCTCTCATTTAAAAATTAATGGAACTTTTTTTTGAAGGTATGAAGTCTACTAGTCTGCAGGGTGTCATCACTTTTATTTTCCTCTTTAAAATAATTAATATTCATGAAAATTCAATTTCAAATAATTGCAAAATGAGAGTTTTTTTCATACTGCAATTTGGACATGCTTTTACATTTACACAGAAAACCACACACAAGCCAAAAAAAAGGTACAATAATAAAAGACAGTCTTTTTTAGTTATGCGGGAATTATTTTGTATGCAGGACCAAGTTGCAATCTTATTTACACTGGTGGAAATAAATGGCAAATTTAATTCTATTCCAATTTACAGCAGAGAGGTTAGGAGCTTTCTTACTTCTAGGGACTAATACATAATGTGAATAGCCTAAATTATAACTTACTGTGTGTTCCTCAAAGGAAGATGTGCTCTACTGCAGGAGTCCTACGCAATGCCTATGCACAGGGCTTAAGCTAGGCTTATAGGTACGGCGCACAGGCTTTTTTTAGATTCATTACGATTAATTTTAGCAAGCCTGGAGGATGGAAAGCAGCTTTTAGCTTTCAAAAAAACTTTGATTTTAATGTTTTCACAGCAGGCTTTAGTTGATGTGTAAATTGAACCACATAATTTCTAAAATAAAGCAATCTGTAGTGAGCCCACTGACATTTTACATGTCAGTTTTAATTCAGTAGTAGTAACTCTGAGTTTGGCAAAACATGGGTTCTTCATTAGAGAGGGCATTTTGTCCTCAGCTAGCCTAGCAAAGCAGATTGGAGGAGCATGCTTTTGAAACTTCATAGAAGTTCCCCAGCTGTGTTTGCTTCTTGCAATCAAGAAAATAAAGAAGCTGAAAGAAAAATTGTTGTTGCTTCTTCATATAAGAAGGACATTGAGCTGTTGGAGTGGGTCCAGAGGAGGGCTACAAAGATGATCAGAAGGTTGGAGGACCTTCTTTACGAGAACCGGCTGAGAGAGTTGGGGTTGTTCAGCCTGGAGATGAGAAGGCTCTGGGAGGACCGTATTGCGGCCTTCCAGTTCCTGAAGGGGGCCTACAGGAAAGCTGGGGATGGACTTTTACAAGGGCAGGTAACGACAGAATGAGGGGGAATGGTTTTAAACTGCAAGAGGGTAGATTTAGACTAGATATTAGGAGGAAATCCTTTACTGTGAGGGTGGTAAGACACTGGCACAGGTTGCCCAGGGAAGCTGTGGATGTCCCCTCCCTGGAAGTGTTCAAGGCCAGGTTGGACAGGACTTTGAGCAACCTGGTCTAGTGGGAGGTGTCCATGCCCATGGCAGGGGTGTTGGACTGGATGATCTTTAAGGTTCCTTCCAATCAAAACCATTCTGTGATTCTGTAGTTCTATATCAAAGAATTGGTCTGTCTGTAACCAGTTTTGTCTGTGAGGGTTGACAGTCATCTCTTCTGGGACTGGAGATGACAAAGACTAGACTCAGAAATCTCTCACCCTTCCAGAATAAATCAGCAAACAAAAAAACTGCTGGCAAAAAAAAAGATTGTAGAAGCTAAAGTGTTAGGATAATTAAATGCATATTTCAGCAGTATTTATTTGGCATTGGTTGGCTGAGGCCACTTACTGTGAAGAGTTGAATAGTTAATTCAAGTGTTAGGCATCTCCTAAAGGAGATGACCTTGGGGTCATATAATTGTAACAGTAATTTATCTAGTTGAAGAAACGAATATGTTCTCAATTAGCTTAGCAGGCATTATAATAACACTAGTGGGATTTATATTTGCTTATGTCACTCTGCTCTAAGGATAAAGTTATTGGATCTGTTTGCCTGTATTTAGTCCCCCAGTTCATGATTCTTCACCGAAGAGATGTGAAGGTTTGCTCATTCTGATTAATAGATGTCCAATCCTAATGCTGCAGATATTGGCATAAGCACTCCAGGGACCTGAGGGATACACACACTGCAGTAATACTGGCAGAAGACAGTGTTACCTACTTAAATCTTTCTCATGCTGATTTTTCCTCCCATTACAGATTCTAAGGCTTCTCAAACTTACCCCATAAATTGGTGCCTGATCTGAGATTATACCACCACTGGGGCTCTTGGAGGTTTATCACAGATACGCTATTCTGCTGGGATTTTTTTTTCAACTGCTTTAATCTGCTGTCACTATAAAAAGGGAAAGCAGTGATTCATTTGACTGTGCTATACCTCAATACTGCTGCAATCCTCTCATCTAAACTTCTTAATGTATTTCTTTTAATTTTCAAATGTTGACACATTTTCATTGTTCACTGGCTGGGATACATGTCAAAGAATATGGTGTAAGATATGGGTGTAATCTACCTACCCCACACCACAACATCTGATTTATGGAAACTCGCAATCTGGAATTGTCCATAATAAGCAACTACCACCAGAACTAAAGCAAGCATCGGGATTTTTTAGAAATAGCTCCACAAGAGATCCAGGGGGAGAAAGGCCACTAAAAAAAAAAGAAAGCAAAATGGAAAAGAGGTTTTAAGGTTCATGTCTTTGGGATGCAGATGTGTTAGCCTGTAGTGGCTCGCCGTGGCCAAGGTGAGGAGTGAGCTAGGCATGACTTTCTGAGCTCTGCCAGGAGAGGTCTCTGTAGTACTCACTACTGCAGGAGGTGCAGGGCAGATAGACCCCCTTTGTGTGGTCTCAGCCCTCTCCTCTCTGCTACGCCAGCGGGAAAAAAGCACAGCATGCCCACGATGTATGTTCCAAATCAACTCTCTCGCTAGCTTGTAGGCAGCTCAGTTTCATCACATGCTACCATTTATACAAATTAGAGGCAGGTGAAGAAATCCTTTAGTGTTTAGAAACAGACTAATCAAGTTGTTAAGACAGGCTGGCTGAGTAGGTTTACTTCATTTCTAGTAAATAACAATCACATGCCCCAAGAAACAGTTAAGTGAAACAAAAAAAGAAACGCATCTCATTTGTAGTATTTCCTAATTATGCAGGGCACTTACACCTGTGCATTAATCTCTTATTTATACACATGCTTAAATATTTTATTGAGCTGAGCCGGACATCACTTAGCTTGTGTAAGGAGAATTCCTTGATAGCCTTATTTTCCAAGTCCTGGGAAATCTGCTCTCACTATTTTCCTGCTCCTGCAAAGGCTCCACATGCATATAGCACTTCCGCGAGTCAGAGGGTGTTTTGCAGGGGTCAAGGAAACTTGTACATTGTGAGTGGCGCTGCAGAGTGTGTACCCTATAAAGCTACAAACTCCATATGGTATAGAATATCTGTCCTTGAAAGTATGCAACAAACCTATTTGTGTTTAATTTTCCGTAATATCTTGCAATCAGTGATGAGGTTGAATTTTGCATATAGGTGTAGGTAATTTTGTAGCCAGTGTCATTTTGAAAAATTTATTTAAGAAAAATGTATTTTCAAATGAAGCTCATTTTTTCTTTTTTTTAAACCACAAAACTGTACAACTCTCTCTGCAGAGGCCTGGGAGAAGAGATGAGGAAACCAAAGAGCTGTTCAGTTCTCTTCAGTATCAAGCTCCATATTGACTAGGAGAATTGATGAGAAGAAAAACTCAATGAGAAATTTACAAGCATAATAGAAAATATTTTAGCAGCACTAAGCAGCATGTTTTCCATTTATTACTCAGTGTTTTGAAAGAAATTGATGGCAACAGTGAACAGACAACTTCGATCAGGATGCTTATGTTGGTGTTGGAATATGGATTTTAGTGGCTATCTGCAGATGCTGGGCCTTTGAAGTTGACTGTAATTTGCAAACAGGTTAAAATATATTCTTTGTGCCTTGAGTCCATTATGGTATATCATTGTAAAAAGATGTTTTATTGTTAGGGGAACAATAACCCAAAAACTTCCCTTTCTTTTCCGGTAGAGTCTCATCCCCTCTTAAGTACTGCAAGGTGTTTGCAATATTCACTTTCTCACAACTCAAACTCTACTCAATGTGTGAGGCCTCTTATTGACGTTACATCAAGGCCTTTGGTGCAACACAAAGGGTATTCAATCCTATTAGTGTACACGTCTGCCTTAAAATTAATTGATTCGTAATCTTCACAACAGCTTTTACAGTTATGTTTTGTTGCATGAAATGTTGCATTTTATTGATGAAAGCACATTTTTATTCAGAGTTTTACTTCTTCAAATGGAATAATTTTGAAGAAGAATTCTTGGTATAGTGAGTTCTGTTTTAAAGCAAGTGCTGTAATATTCTACAAAAGCAGCCTGTATCACCAAGGCTTACTGTGTGGATTTGCAGTGACTACTGTAATGTTCTGTGTGACTGACTGCTTTTATGTAAGTATTTTCAGTCTACCAAGCTCAACATTATTTTAAACACTGGAGTGGTGAATCCTGTTGTATCTATTCAGATCCAGTGTAAGTGGGCAGAGCTTCACTGATTTGGAGGAAATCACTTCTGCTTACACCAAATAAGACCCTAGTAAAGTGGTAACAGCAAATCTCTTTATATGAGCTAATCTATAGTCTATATGTAATCCGTATGTAGTAGAGCACATCTATTCTGTGGCAAGACAAATATTTTAACTTCTTGGTGGAATGGCTGGAAGAGTGGAGTAGAAGAATTCTCTATTTTCCCTCACTTAACATGGGAAGAAGTACCAGACAACCACTAAGATGCTTCCCTACTTCTGTGGCATGCATTTCTGCATTTCTGTGGCCTTTCCTCCAGGTTCTGGAGCTGGCCACACACAGCTTTGTGGACAACATCCCAACATCAGTAGTGCTGCCCTCAACCTAAGTTTTCCTTGCTGTGAAAACAGAGTTCTTTACGACACTACTTGCTCTCTGTCCTCTCCCCAGTAAATCCTCTGGGCAAGTAACAGTGGAAGGGAAAGATTTTCCTTCTGGTTGTGTTGTTTGGACAACTCAAAGTCAAGAGTTGCTCGGCTTGGCTGGGCTTTTTTGTCCATGCTCTGTATTTTGTGTTCATAACAATCCTACTGACAGCTGAAAAAAACCCTGTCCTCTAGGGCTGTAGTCAACTGCAAGGACAAACGGGACAGAACAGCAGGGAAACAATGACATAACGAAAACCTGTGATGTTTGAGCTGAAGTGTGTATTGAGAAGAATTCCTCAGGACTAGACTTCCCCTGGAGCACATAATCTTTCATTAGCAATAATGGTGTTTAGGCAGATGTGCTTCCTAGTAAGAAACAAAAACATTTGTGTCCAGATGCATGACCAGTGACCATATGAGGAAATCTTCATGCTCTGTAGCTTAATGGTAGATCCTAGGTTTCTCCTAGACAGAACAAGTTCTGCCTTTTGGTAGAAAAGACACCTTTCATCTATACAGTTAAGACATACCTGAGAAATGGGAATTCAACATGGCAGTCTTGCTGAAATGAAAGTGTCATGGGTTACATCAGTACATTCTTAATAAAATTCCCTTACCTTGATCAATCTATGCCCTTCAATTTAAAGCTGAGATTAATTCTCCAAGACACATTATGGTACTGTATTAATACTTGAAATCGTCTTATAAATGTGTGCTTTCACATTTGGCATAATTATTGTACCACTATAGAAACTGGTTCTATTGACCTTTAGATTAAAAATATGTTGGATTATCATGATTGACACATTCAGAATGACTCATTCTTGCCAAACACAGCATAACAACATTTTAACATTCCCTTTTCTTTACAACTGCCTCCAATTTCATTATATGAAATATGACTGTATTATATACCACCTCTCATTGCCTAACACACTTTTTTCAGAGTTCAAGAAGATTTACATTTGGAGCTAAATGTTTCAGTGATTGCTCTGTTGGATTTCATTATACCAGTGTAGTTAATCAAAGCAAGTCTGGCCTTGCAACCATGATTCATTGTATGGTTTTTTGAACTTAGTCATTTATACTGAATGAATATACACATTATCACCAGTGTACCAGATTTTCTTTAACAGCCTACATGACACTGTACTGTAATGCCTTAGTAAACTGCTTATGCCATGTGCGCACAGCGGCTGCTTTTTTAATTGTCTTTTTTAAATTCTTTTTAAGGAATTCATTGAAAGCCATTCTTTTTACAAGAGGGAATGAAGGACTTACTGGGAATGTAGCCAGTGCAGGAGAAAATGGTATTCTCTTGTGGTCCTAATGACTGCTATTTCACTATACACAGGAATATTTTCAGATCTGTACACTTTGTCTATGCAGCTGGGTGGTCTGTACAATAGTCATTAAAAACAAATCCCCAGATAAGCATAACATGCTCAAGTTTGGCTGAGGTTTATTCAACCCCATGCTTTATAGTGGAATTCCGTTTTGGGCAAGACAGTCACTGGTTTTGGTGTGGCTGAGAAAAGATTTTGTGGTTTCTGTTTCTTTCCCCTGGACAATCTAAGTAAGTATGGTTTTGCCACCACTATTGAGGTGACAAATCCTTTCACTCTCCAAGAATACCTGGAGGTGAAGATTTAGGGTAATAGCCGATGTTAGCTAATACTTCCTAACTAACTATTTTGCCAAGTCTTATGCAGGCTAGGATCTACCTTTAACATGCTGGCAGAGTTGAGTTAAAGCCTCAGGAATCTCTTTTAAATGCTATAAATCAAAGACACAGAGGTATTTAGCTGCCTGGAGGTGAAGATGGGTGTTTAGTAAGATTTACCTAAATGCCTAAACAGGTCAGGTTTTTAATTCCCACTGAAATCAAATGACAGTACTTCAAATACCTCTGTAAATCATGATGGTTGTACTTCTGTCTACAATGGATTTTAGAAAAGTGTTAATACTAGTACCTGGTATTATCATACCTTTATTCTCTGTCTGGAGTGAACATATGTGACAGTCATATGCTTTTAGCATAATGTGGAGGAAAGTAGCACTAGGAAAAAGCAGTTTTGATGAATCTCTAGATAAAATTCAGGCACAGCTGACTGTGATATCTCCATTTCCATATTCTCTGCTTATGCACAGCTGGTGCATTACAGCATAGTCTGTGCGATTCACCATTTCCATTACAGACAAAACACGTGAGGTGTTAGGTGTGACTGTTTGAATGAGAAACCAGTCTGTGCAAAGAGAAGACAACAGTGAGGATTGCCCATTTTTGATCAGTTACTTGGAAAAAGTACATGTGGCAGGCAGGGAGAAATTTCTAATCTTGTACAGATTTCAGTGTGTTATTGTTCTATGAAAACAGATGCCACCTTCAAAGATGAATCACAGTCATTTTGCACCTAATAGATTAAATGGTTATAAATTTATTTGATCCAGTTATGGGAAATTTCCTTGGTTAGAAGGATCTTCCACTTATTTAAGGCCCCCGCAACAGTTTCTCTGACCCAGTTCCTTTTAGCCTTTGTCATAGAAGAAGTATATTACAAAGTGAGAAGTGATTTCTGCTTCCTCAAGCAACCCTGAGGACAATGGTTAGCCAGCACAGTGTGGAACAAAATCAATTTTGAGGACGACTATTGGATATCTGTTGCTACTGTCATTGGCCTAATTTGTTATTGCCTAGAAACTATTTTTCATCTTAACAAAAGGTACCCAAGACCATCAAACAATTAAAAAAGGAAGAGACTGACAAATAGTATGCAAATATCTGCCACTGGGATTGTCTTTGTGTCCTCAGTGTCACTTATCTGCTCTACCAACAGCATATTGTTAATTCATTTCTCTGTTTAAAAATGGGATTGTATTTTGTCTTGGCTACATGATAATCACAATCCGCTATTATGTTTCCTTTCTACAGACATTTGAATGATTGCCTTTTACTGGCACAAATGGTCACAGAACACATGCTCTCCTATCACATGCAGGAGTATTCACTGAAACTAAATGTCATATTCGCATGTGCAAATATTTCTTCCAGGAGTATATGCTTGTTGTTCCAGTACATGAATAGAAAGAGCACTCTGTGATTTTTCTGGCTCATCACAACTAACCAGCCCAACCAGGTTGTCAAATATTTGCAGATAACAGTTTTGGATTAAGCTATATGGTTACTTTTTTTTTTTTAAGTCATTTCAAATAACAAATGAATTTGGAAAACTACGATCTGTTTGTAGATACTCTGTTTGCAAAAAGAAGGCAACATGTGTCTGATGAAATATTCATTGTGAATTATTCACCAGTCTCAAACTGTAGAAAGTGTTAAGATAAAAGATTTGTAAACTCATCAAGCATTCAACAAAATTAACCAAGCCTGCTAGAATTTTTTTTTTGTCATAGCATTTCTGTCTATGAAAATATATTCATGAATTGGAAAGATTCTACATACTTTATGTTTACTTTCTGAATGAACAATTACTCAGCAGTTAAAGCATATCTGTACTACCAATAGATCTCTGCTCTTCTGTTTTATTGCTTCAGTTGAGAGACATATTAGTGTTGCACATAATTTACTACTTCCCAGAACACATAACTTTATTTCTTCCCAATATACACCATTCCAACAGCAAAGGAGAAAAATATCCAACTTTTCCAATATTCAGTAAAAAAGAGGAAATATTATATAAGTATTAATTTAGTTTAGTAATCTTTTTATTTAGGATTCATTTTCTCTTTCATTTGACAGAAGACAATTCCAAGGCACATATAGAAGCTTTGTTAATTCTACTAAGTCCTGATTTGAGGATATGCACTGTGCTCATACAACCTATTTGGCTAGTCACTTCAGGTAAATCTTTACCCAAGTGGTATTATTTAAATATGTAAAGATAGCTGGGAAGTTTCCTACAGAATCTAATAGTGTAAAGACTCAACTACACAGATAATCCCTACTGCAAGCAACTTGGCTGCAGTGTAATAAATAGAATATCTATTTTTGTTGATTTTTTTATATCTGAATAACAGAATATACAATTATTGACATTTCAGATCTAAAACAGCACTCAGATTGTTTTCTGAAACAGAAGTTTCACCATAAAAAGTCTGGCTACATAATTTCCTGAGCTCTTTATAGGAAGTGATTGTAGTTTATGATAAGCTAGAAAAGGGTTTATGTGGGGTTAGATAGCCTTCTTAGATGGGTTACTTTAGAGAAGAAGTCCAGCAGATAATTTTAAAGATTATTTCTTTAATAAGAAATCCTGTACATGGTGAAACACTGATAGCAAATACAGCATGGATTCAACAGAATAATATCACCCTTTTTTGTAAAACACACACACAGATTTGTACCGTTTGTCCTCTGATATTAGTGAATAGTAAATAAAATGTGCTACAGAATATGGAAATATATTTTTAAAGCAATCCATTATGAATACACAGAATTTTTTAGAAAATCCTCCCTCCATCCCAGTTCTTCAGAAATGTGGCTGCTGAAATCTACAAATTAAGAAGACACAGAGAAAAAGCTCTCTACCTAATTTTTTTGGAAAGACACTGATAGTGTGTACACAAATACTAAAGCAAGAGGGCTTGGGGATGGGAATAGATGGGGACAGGTGTTATTGCTTTCACTTTTGTCTGTCAAAGATGTTCTACTAGTTTACTGACAATGACAACAGCATCCTTGCATCTGGAATCACTCCAGCAAAGTTTGCATTTACTAGGATAGAAGCAGGCCACATTTCCAGACACATCCAGGATCTCTAACTGGTGAAAAGTCATCTTTCCTAGCCATCAAACTTAACTGCCAGTGCCAGCTGCAGTGTTTCCAGGCACTTGAGTGCAGAGTGGTTTCTCACTAACCCACACATTCAGATGTATTTATTTCATTACTGTCATCAATGAAAATCAAGTGCTTACCAAGTGCATGTGGAGACCTTAGGTAGGTTGAGTCACCTTTACCCTGTTCCAACTTCAGTGATTCTACTATTTGACTCATAATAAGAAAAATATCCCCTAATTACCAAAATGAGGCAATTGAAAATAGACATCTAATGATAGAGAGATGTGTCTTACTAATTTTGGATTCAAGGCACATGTACCTATGTGGATGATAATTTCAGACAGACTCATTTTCACTATCTCTGACTGGTAGTAACTTAAGAAAATGTTGGTTTAAGATAAAAATAAAAAGGTGAATAGCACACACAGCACCACCTGTGTTCTCTGGCTTACCACATTGACTGCCAAGCACCTTAGAATGCACCTCAGGGAATTACAAACATATCCTCCCATCAATTGCATTTCAGGGTACAATAAAAGACTTGTTGCTAAGACTACATCAGGAGCAAAGTAAATAGGAAAATGCCCTTGAAATTATTAGAGGTAAATTAAGTTTTAAAAATTAACCTAACTCAAGGAGAGATAAGGAACATCTGTGCTATAGGCTACATGATGCAAGTCTCTTGATCACTACCTGCATGGTTTGCTTCCATTTTAAAGGCCACATTTTAGAAGTATGATTAATGCAGTGTGTGGGACTGCAAAGCAGCATGAGTAATGGAAGAGTAAGAAGAGATGGACTGCTTTCTCTGCATTTTGAAGAAAAGGGAAATTTCTAGAGCTGCAAGGCTTTGCTTTGAAGCAGTACAGTTTGAGGATACTACCGAAGACCTAAAATCAGACACTGCATTGAGCTTGAGTGAATCAATATGAATGATTAAGAAGGCGGGCTCAGGCAAGATAGAGTGGTAGCAGGAGAATTTAATGCAAGGCAGGCAGGGGGAGGCCTCCTTGGGGTGGCCTCACAGATAGCATGCCCCACATCAGAAATGCTTTTGTGTGTATTTTATGGGAGTCAATGGGAAAATTAATTTCCTTTAATAATCAGCACCTCCTGAAATCCTCTCTTGAAACAGGTCAAGGGATACAGGGAATAAAGGATGCCAAAGAGAGAACAAATGGAAAGGAAGTGATTATTCAATGCAATTACATGCTTTGGTTATTTTATCAAAACAAACATACAAAAGCAAAGAAATCCTAGAAATACCTTACATTTAATTCATTATGAGTTAGTTTTGCTTGTTTCTTACGGAAGTAGTCTGTGCTGTATCATTATTACTAATAGTTTATTATTATTTTATTGTTCCATGAACAGCACATTTATTTTGTCTGACCCAGGGGAGAGTATGGTTAGAGGTAAGCTTTTTTGGCAATGTTTGGCCCTTTCTGTCTGCTTTGCTGATGCTAATGTAAGTATGTAAGCTGCAAAAGGATTTTAGTCATATTCAGGTAAAGTTCTCTTGGCTCACAATAGAGATTTCTACAACCACAACTAATCTAGCCCTCAGAATTTCATAACAGCAAATCAACCCTTATGAGCAGAAAATTTAGAAAAAAATCCCCACCACCCTAAATTTCTTATTCATAATAAAACACAAAAGATAAAAATGACACCACTCCACACAGCTTATCATAGACATCATCAAGCTGGTTTTACTATTTACTTATTTTTGTTCAAATCTCTTGGGACTTGTGCATCATTATCTTCAATGAAGATCTTTAGTAAACAGGACATTTTTGTTGTTCTGGCTTGTTGCAGTTATTTACCTGATTGGATCACATGCTGCTTGGATAATTTAAAAGAGAGGTTTTTACAGCAAAATATGCTGCAATGCATTGCAAAAGCAAACTAAAGTAACAAACACATTTATTGTGGTTCTTTTCACTCTGATGTACCAGTTTTAAAACATCTTGGAGACTGCAGAATCCCCACACACAAACACACATCTTCCAATCATCTTGACTTTGAAGGTCCAAGGTTAATCACTTCCATTGCATAAAGAATTAATTTTTTCTTATGATGAAGAATCTTCTGAGGTTAATTTGAAAGGGCACTTGAGTTAAGGCCTGACACGGAGTACTTAAAGTAACTTGAGACATGATCTTGAACCATTAATCAGTTGGTTTGCTACTAGTCTAGGACAAGACAATTGCATTACTGGTATCTACAGACAAGACTGGTGCTTTCTGCTTTTTTGGCAGTTTTATAGCTTCAGACTGATCTTCTGGTTTGAGTGTGTATATATTGTTAATCTGATGGAATTTGCAATAATCACAATAACTTAATTCTCCCTTAGTAGTAGAAAGAAATTAAGTGACTGTTTTGAGCGTAAACCCATGCATACTTAAGGTAAAACAACAGATTAGGATGCTCAAGACTGGTAGCTCTATACCATATAGGGATTTCTTTGTGTCTTGTTATACAGGAATGAAAGTTTGTTTAGGATTGATGATTGATTCAGACTGTCCACTGTAAATCAGCATGCCAGTAGCAGAGTGAAGAGAGCACGGTCATTTTCAGTCTACTGTTCCCTCCTCATTTCAACTACTAGACATAGATATTATCTAGCTGTTTATTTTATAACTTTACACTAAATTAAGTAATGTACCATAAAATTCCAACATGTTAGTAGGTGACATGACACTACATTTCCAACTTGAGTTTTCCGATGAAAATTATATTGCTTTTGTTTTAGAAAATTGCTCCCCAATCCAAAATAAGTGAAGTTTCAGGGTCAAACTTTAAAAATGGAAGTTGGAGAACCCCAGGACCAATGCATGCTCTTTCTCCTTGTATGCACATAAGCATACAGCCACCCAATTGGTGCTAGCAGCTTCAGTAACACAGACAGGTGTATTCAGTTTCTAGATGTCTATTTTTACATGTGCTGACTTGGAGACCGCCACTACAAAATTCTGAGTGTTCAGTTGTTGTTGATTGTACTCTGTGGATGTGGATATAGAACTAATATTAATGAAGAATCGCTTGAGATTTCTCTTGGGTTGATTCTCTATAGTGTTTTGCGTGAGCTTCAAATCTAAGTGCAGGGAATCTCAATAACACTAATAAATCCAAATGGTAGCTTTTTACACTAATTTTGCTCAGCTAGAAGTAACTGCTCAAGGCACAGAGTCAGAGAGTGAATACTTGTGGAATTAGGCCCTGTATATTAAGTCTTCCTTCTCAGGGAGTTTTACAGCATTAATTAATTCTCATCATCCTGCTGTGTGTAGCTAAAAATTTTATTATCCCCATTTTATAGATGGATAAAATTAGTCACATAAAGGTTAAGTGATTTGTGCAAGGTCATGTATTAACTCTGTAGCAGGGCTGAGAACAGAATTAGGAGTCATAACCTCTGTTACCTTGGGCTAATGATGAGTCCACATGCCACGTGTTATCCTTTCATAAATGACACATACTACAACAAGGGCTGACTGTAAATTAAGTATTTAAGAGATTCTTTATATATCTCTTCACACTGTATGTTTCATAAAGGGGTTCAGGTGCACCTGATGAAACATTGAATTTTGTTCTAGTGTTGAGAACTAGCCTTACCCTCTTTAAGTCTGTACTTTTCAATTGGTTGCATGCATAGCTGACCAACCTGCATGGGCAAAGTAAGCCCTATACCAAACATTCAGTTTATCCTGCTTGTTAAAAAATGAATGTCCTGAAAAACAGCAGTTCAGTTATTGCAGGATCTGCAGTCACATGCTTTTCCAAACCTCTGAAAGACTGCAAGTAGTCAAAGAAATCTTCCATTGCTGCAACACATTGTTTCCTGCAGCTGCCAGCACTGCTGGACCAAACACAACTCTCTGAGGCTGTCTCAATTATATAATTCAGCAAGATTTGTATAGCTTTGGGACATAGGTTACACTTCTTGTTGCTCGTGCTTGTCACAGAACAAAAAATGGGTCTGTGTTAAATGACATGGCCCTGACTGGGCTTGTGGTTGTGTGGTGGGGAAACCATGACATTCCAGGCATACATTTATGAAGAAGAGATATTATGTTTGTCAGGTTCAGATAAAGCTTATTATTTCAACCTTGAGAGAATAGACAAGATACACATCCCTAATAACTTGGCAATTTAAAGTAAAACAAAATATGAAGGTGGTAAAAACAAGAAGGAAAATTTCCCTGCTTTAAAATGGTTTAAATTGTATTTAAATGTATTTAAAATTAATTATATATAGAACTGGATGAATTACTGATTACAAATAAAGTGCCAGATAGTACTATTGAGGAGTTATTAGTTAGAAATCAGTGACATGTTTTTCTAGTTTGCATTCTGGTCGCACCTAAAAAACCCATCAAGATACAGATCAAGTGATTTTTTTTTTCTGCTGTGTATTGTACTAGGCACAATGAAATCACACAGGAAGAGCAGCCCCTGCCTAAAAGACTTTACAGTCAAAAAAACTGTTAGAGAGAAAATAAATGGGCAAAGTGGTGTCTCATTAGTTCCATTTCCTTTACTTCAAAAAATTCATTTATTGTCATTTTTATTACAGTAACAGGGAATGAGGTAAGTTGAAAGTGGCTTGAGGGAGGTGAAGAAACAGAGAAAATTAATTAGGAAGGAAAGCGGACACCAGAGAGGCAGTGTGGCAGGAAGACTGAGAGGTAAAGGCAGAATAGGAAAGGATGGAGCTCAGCTTCACAGGCAGGGAGCCAGCTGGAGCTGAGGAAGTATCTGAGGGCAGGTGTGGGGAAGGGGCTTCCCTCTAAAATGTAAAAAGGGTAGGCAGGTTTAATCTTTCTCTCTCTTGAGCTACTTTGTCCTAGCAATCAACACCACTAAATTTGTAACACCAATTAGCAATCCAGGAGAGAATGGCAGAAGCTCCAGATTAGTTTTGGTGCTGACACTTTTGTTCTGCTGGTTACAAACTACTTTGACCCTTCCAGCATATATATACCTGCCCTCAAATTGCCTGTTTCTGTTATGTTTAATGATTGCAGAGATACTCTATTGTTGAGGTGATTTTATTTTGTTAAGCGGATTTGGTCAAAAATGGTGGGGAGAGGATTGAGGATGCTGGTGGGAAGGGAGGCATGTGTTTAATATATTGATGTGAGGCCTGTAAGATCTGAGATAAAGCACTACCATTACCTTCTCATACCTTTGCATTACTAGCCATTACTGAATGACACGGTGCAGAAAGACTGTTAGAGAAGGCTAATGCCTATACAGCTGGTGTAATGAAGAAATGGGAGGTTTAGGTACAGGAAACCACAGCTCCAACAGAAGGAGCTGAAAAGATATAGATAAGATTAGTGACATATGTAAAGGCAGAGATAATGTGTGACAGAGTCTGACCAGCTGAATAGGCTGAAGCCAGCAGTAATAGGAAGCCCATGTTCTCCCTAATCCACCCAGATAAGCTGTTCCATCCAGAATTATCAGCCAACAATCTTCAGGGTATCAGGCTGAAAATGAAGTTTCAGACTGCTTTGATTCCTCAACCATAAATGAGAAAGTGCCTGAAGGATCTTTATTTATTCTCGCTCCCTCCGAAACACTCTTCAAAAAGTGCCAATATACTAGCAACAGATGCATAAAGCCTCGCTTACTTTGATTGACAGAACATGATATAAAGCAACTCTCACTTGACATTTCAGTTTCATAAGGCTCCAAGCAAGTGTATGTGTGTGGGGAACTTTAAAACTTCACAAGGAAATAAAAGAGGATATATGCAAACTTCAAGAGAATGTTTTCTGAATGGAGTACAACTCTTGCTTGTTTCAAGATCTTATATGACAAGTTGTGCAGGTGATGAATAATTTCAGACTATCATTTCAGATCTGTGTTTACTAGATACCTGCAATATTTGTACTGTTGGCTTTTGTAGAGTTACAAAACAATTGATATGTATGACCCCAGGAAATGTGTTTAATTTGAAGAGAAAAAGCACTTTAGAACAAACTTTCAAAATATGAATGAGCATGAAAAAGATTACAGGTTCATATATTCTTTCAAATAAATTAAAAATATCAAAAAGGTGCAAGAAGAGTTCTAGTTGGGTTTTGTATATATTTTCTTGATTATTTTATGCAGGGACGAAGGGAGGAAAACACTGTCACCTACCTGTAGTGTGCCTGTTTTCCTGGTGTAACTACTTTAGTCTAACTCCTCCGAGGAAGTCAGGCTGGGCAACAGTTATGAGGAGTATTTGCACTACATCCTCATTAGCTTTTATGCTTTAATACATTTTTTTTTATTCTTACACATGGTTTGCCTTGAGCTTCCAAAGACACTGTATTCTATATACGTGAACACTCAGAACACTGACAATACTTGGGAATTAAACAATTTGTACCTGGAGAGAAAAGAAACTGCTTGAAAGAATCTATAACCATCAACTCTCTGGTGGGATGCATCTGCTCTTCCTAATGAGCAATGTTTTTCACCTCTGAAGGAAAGGAAAATAAAAAACTCTGGGTGTGAGTTTCACTGAGGGAAAGAACAGAACCATGATGAAAGGGAACTGGCAGATTTCTTACTTTTTATTTACAATGGATAAACAAGATAATTAAGTAAAATACAACTACAGGAAGAACATTAGAAAAGGGAAATTGCTCCTGAAAATAAATATGAAACTTTTCAAAGAAAAAAGGAAGAAATGTCGATGAAGCATTCCTATTTTTCTTCCCTCTTTTTCCATTTCCCCTACAACAAGCCGTAAATTACCTGCTTCAAAACCTCAAAAAGTGCTGCTTGCACCTGTTAATCATAAGTCCAAAAAAGCTACTAATTTTCACAAAGCTACTAATTTTCACAAAGCTACTAATTTTTCAGAATGTTGGTTTTGTTATAAAATAATAAATAGTCTTTTGAGAAATGCTCATGGTTTTAATATTTTGGAATAGTTTTTTAGGCAGTAGCTTTTCCAGCCCTACAAGCATGATTTTCTACTTCCTTTCATTCCTCCCTGACCCCACGAAACAAAGATAAACTGATTGAAACTTCATGTGCTATATACTGTTCCGGGAAAAGAGCAAAACTGAATGAGTTTTCTTTTTAGAAGTAATTGTCAAAATAGTTACATTTTCAGGAAATATATGTGAATTTTAAGAATACTTAGAACATCTCTGATTGGTTCTCGCAAGTCTTTTGCATTTTGCATTGTTCTTTGTTCTGTTGGCATAACTGTAAAGAATTTTTGTTTAACATATCTGTTGGTTAATATATGCTGAAGAATGGTAGCAGGTCATTACCAAATGAGTCACAAAACGATGTACCAAAACAGACATCCCCATCATTGAATGCAGAGACAGAGCTAACAGTAATCTCTAAAGCAAGGAATTATGAGAGAGTATCTGGGCATTGGAGAGTGAAGCTTAACTAAAGCAGAGTTGGAAAGCAAAAGAGGAAAAGGTTAAAAGATATGTAGGTTGAGAAATGGAAGCTTCATCTTTAGATGAAGACATAATCATAGAATCACAGAATCATTAAGGTTGGAAAAGACCCTTAAGATCATCAATTCCAACCATCAACTCAACACCACCATGCCCACTAAACCATGTCCCTAAGCTCTGTATCAACCCATCTTTTAAATACCTCTAGGGATGGTGACTCCACCACTTACCTGGATAGCCTGTTCCAATGCTTGACCACTTTTTCAGTAAATAAATTTTTCCTGATACGCTATCTAAGCCTTCTCTGGTGCAACCTGAGGCCATTTCCTCTTGCTCTGTCACTAGTTACTTGGGAGAAGAGACAGGCTGACAGGCCTGTAGTTCCCCAGATCCTCCTTTCAACCCTTCCTGTAGATGGGTGTCACATTGGCAAGCCTTCAGTTGCCTAGGACCTCCCGTGTTAGCCAGGACTGCTGATAAATGATGGAGAGCAGCTTGACAAGCTCCTTCACCAGTATCCTCAGTCCTCCCGGGTGGATCTTATCTGGCAATGTACCTTTCTTGTCTTTTCTTCTTTCTTGTCCTTCACTGCTAGACCCTGCACAACCTTTCTAAACTCATAAAACTGATAAGAAAGAGGAAACCTATGCCCAGCTTTTTATCATAATATCTTGTATAAAAACAGAAATGCAGTTTTGTTCCTACATTCTCAACTACAAGGGAGTAGGAAAACTCTCCCGTTACTGGACTTAACATTTGATGAAAACCAGTAAGAAACAAAATAAACTAATATTTACAGTGTTAAGCGTCACCGCTGAGCACTGCAGAACAGCAGCTGGTGAGTAGTGTTCTTGTTCATGTTTGGACTCAAATGCAAGTCCCACCAAGGTCAATGGGGACTCTTCATACTCAAGTGAGGTTGGAACTGTATCCTTTCTACGTATCTTTAGCCAAGTTATCAACCCAATTAGTGGACTTGAACAGATGTTGACCTTTTTAACTCATAGGTGGCAGCACTTGTGGATTAAAGACAACTCTGTAAACATTGCTTAATAATTTCTCTCAGCTGAAAATGATCCTATGTACATTGCAACTACATGTTTGCCTATGGATATGGAAAAATGCCTTTAAGTACTGTATTTATTTTTAAGTGAATAGTATTCCTTAGCCATGCTTTATATTGAGCTTCAACTGCCTGAGAGCAAAGGTGAGCACAGTTGGAAGATGAATCTTTAGGTACCAGTGAGCATCAGTGTATTCAAGCATGTAAGAGAGGGCATAACTGAAAAAAAGAGACTGAGGGGACAAAAGTCCTGTTCACTTTAAACAGCCATATCAGAAACATTATTTTGAGGACAAACAGGATATGGGAATGGATTAAGGAAACTGTTGGGTTTCTCAAAGCCTTAGGGCAAGGCTGTCTCCTTCACCAATGTGGGTAGCTTAGACAATGAGGTGAAAGTTGGTAAACCTGGACCTGTTTGTACTGCAAAAAATTAGTTAATAAAACTGATGTCTCCAGTGCCTTCTGTGTAGTGCAAAATGCTTACTTGCTGGAAGTGTTGACATGCTGGCACAACCTGTACTCCAAAGAGGGGAAAAAAAAAAAAAAACAGAAAGAAAATAACTAGAGAAGAGCTTCAGCAAGGAGCTAAAGGTTTAAAATAATTTGAAATGCCAAAGTGCTCCCACAGTTTAAAAATGTTAATCAGTTTTGAAAGTGTAAGTCATCCCCTGCTGATAAAGAAAATGAACACAGGAACAGAGAAAAATTTGAAGTTTCTGAATTAAGAATCTGTGTGGCTTTTCATCAACACTTGGTAGGCAATCCAAATACTGTCATCTAGCAGACTGGTGTACAACTCTGCATTTTGTATTATATGTGTATTTAGAGCCAGGATACCTACCTGTGTTTTTACAGTAGCCATTATTATTAAGCATGTACTGGGGATGACAAAGGAGAGCACTGAGACATTCAGAGGTCCCTCTGAAAGTGCCTGAACTCACTGATTGCTTTCATTACCAATTACCACAATTCTAACATTGAAATTCCTATGGGAACTATCACCTACTCTACATTCTTTGCTCTGGCTGATTTAACTAAAGTGGAATATGAGTGAAAGAAAATGGGACGCTGTCACTGCTCTGTGGGTATTTGCAGAGAGAGATCCTAGCTCACCATCCTGTCACAGATGCTCCAGTGCAGAAGGACGAGAAGGCCCTTTAGGTTTTATGTCCTCTAAATGTCGCAAGCTTTACCTTGCAATATAGATGCAAAGACAGGCTTTGCCACTATTCTGTGAGGGATAGGTTTCATTCAGGTTTGGTGTTTTTTTTCCGGCTGACTTTGTCTTGATATTGTTTGTTCCCAGAGCTCAATTTGACAAAGTACAGCATGAGGTCTGAGGATGTTTAATGCAGGAACCAAGCTGATGACAATCTCATTCAAGGGAAAAGTCCTCGCTGTAAAACGAGCATGGCATTGCATTTGGTGTTGATCAGATATTATAACAAAGGTGGGGGGAGAGATAAGGATCAGCAACGATTCAGCATATTTTTCTTCTTTTACTGCTGTCATGAAGATAGCTTAAATTCCTTACACAAAGACTACTATATACAGAACAGACTTTTTCTCATTTTAAACTGGCATTTGCCTTCTGCTTGTTTTTTTTAAATGTGTTGCATTTTATAAATTCAGAACTTGTAAACTCAGAGTGGGATGCTTCTCATGGCCCCAAGCAAATATCTCTGATTTTAACATCCTGTTATGCACGGATGAAAAGCTAAGCTAATAACTAATTTTCACCCTCACAACACAGGCATCTCTGACAAGATTAAAAGCAATTGTCTTTAAGGGATGTTTACTAACATTAGCCCAAAGTGGACAAAAGGGCAAGTGAGGAAGCAAAGTATGATATTGCATTAGAACTAGGCAATATTGGCAGTGCATGCAAAAAAATACACAACATTCAAAAGAGAGGAAAGACAGGCAGAGAATGCATCATATTAATGCCACATAAGATCCACTGAGGAAAACACTACGAAGGAAATGCCTGAATGACTGAAAAATGAGCATTTAGTTTCATGCTGTCTGTGAAACTGCACAATCTTTCTTTATCTTTTATACTCAAACTGGATGTGTTGTGCATTGCCATAGTATATGTGAGAGCACATGTAACAAATACATAGAAGTGAACAAGTGGTATATCTTTCTCTTCTTCCAGGAACATGCTAATATAAGCTCAGATACAGAAGTTTACCTCATTATAATGAAATAATGTAACTACCATTTTTCATCTTGATAAACATAATCCTTTAAGGAGCTATCAATAGAAACTGACATGCTGCAGGAAATTATATAGCTAGTTATGTAAACAGGTCCTTTGTTCAACTTCTTAACAGTTGCTTTAAGCACACTGCCTCTTAGCTGAGAGAAAATATATAGGCATTTGTGGCCACTGAAGGCATTACAGTACTTTCCAAGGAGATGCTTGTGAATGCCACTGTCATGGCTAAATCACAGCTTGGGTATTGAGGTCTACCAAAACTTCCTCATGTGGTTTGCTTGATGCTGTTCTCTGTCTCCTTTCCTTTCCTGGCTGGCCATGTAGTGCAGCTTTCTGTGACCTAATAATTATCATATTTTGTGTTGAGCTATACATAGCTGCATTTCACGGAGAAATGAAAGATTAATAATATCCCTCCATGTTTTTCTGTTTGTTTGGGTTTTTTTGTTGTTCTTGGTTGGTTTTGTTTGGTTGGTTGGTTGTTTTTTTCCCTAAAGTGCACCTTTAAAAGACCTCTGAGATAACAAGGCTGTAAAAATTCAGCTTTGTCTTGCTCATTATCATTACTGGCAACATGAAGATGCTGTTTACACAGAAAGCAAGGCTAAAAATTCTGAATAACAGGAAAACCACCAAAAAAATAATTAGTGATGACTGCAGCTTAGATTTAACTGTAAGGTTGTCACATGAACTGATATGGTTATTACCAGCCACTATGTGAGTTGTGCTGTATTTCTTAGTGGCAAAAGAGATAACAAGATCAATTGCTCATTTCAACTGAAGAGACAAGAGTGGCCTTGGAAAAAAAAAAAATTGAAAGACAGTGGATATTGTGTGACCAGTGCTGAGTCGATGACACAGATCTAATTGCAATTTGTGTTAACACAGTTAAGCTAGATTTAAATTAACTGTTCTCAATGGCAGTGTAGCTGCAGCAACATGAACTTCAACTGGTTAAAGACATTAACCACATTAATTTTTCCATGGTTTACAGCTTGCACTGAACTCCAGAGTGCCACTGCAGCACTATTTGTTCCCCAAGAAAGTTTATTCAAAGCAGAACTGTGTGTTGCTGCAAATGGTGCTGTCACACCTGGACTGTGGCATTTTTTGACCTGTTCAAGTAGTACAAACCCTCTGGAACACTAATCGAGCTGGTTTGTTACGGATTCCCCATTTGTTAAAGCACTTTCCCAGAGCATGGCCCACTAAACCTGACCTTCAGTTGTGATTGATCCCACAGAGTCTCAGGTAGTCAGCAATGACAGAACAGTCTTAGATGGCTCTAATTTATGCCAAAACCAATCTGCCTCTGTCAGTCCTAAAATCACGGGAGTGCCAACGTAGATTCAAGTCACATTTTTCCCACCTTCCCTTGCAGATCAGGCAAAGGGCTTACCCAGCAATTGTATAGCTTCAGGTTAACTTGGAAAAGTCTCTTCTTAAACAATTTAGAAGTCGGATTTAAAACTAAAAAGAAAATATTTTATAGTTAGAATGTTGCAGCTGAGAACAGAAATCTGAAAATCTAGGAATAGCTAAGACTTGACAGCAACCTTAAATGTACCCTTTTTCTTTTGTTTATTTTTCCTATTACTGAAGGAAGAATCATTTCTCAGGGAACAAAACACACTTATTTATAACATAGTATGTAATCAGTTCAATCTATCCCATACCAATAGCAACAACAAAACTTCCACTCAGCACACTGAACAGGAATACATTAAAAACATGACATGAGCCCTTCAAAGGTTTTCAATTATTAGTTTTCTTGCATTGCACAAAGGTACAAGCTGTCATTGCATAGTGACTTTTTAAAATGCAGAGTATGAAATAGATGTGTTTCTGCCACGTACAGCCTTTAAGTCCAGCCATTGCAAAATTTAAACTCTTCCTCTTTTTCATCTCCTTGCTTCTTTTAATAACTCCTGACTAATACTTAACCCAACAATCAGAAAAAAAAAAAAGTTTGCATTGGTGGAAAACTTAACAATGAAAGGCAGTGTATTCAATAGGGCAGGATATGGATCTTTGGGATGCTCCATTTCTTTTCCAGGCTATGCCATTAGCTCCCCATGTTGCCACAAGCAAGTCATTCCATTTGGCTACTGCTAGTTCCCTGCTATGCAAATAGCAACAACACAGCTCGTCCATGTTTTAAAATCTTCTGAGGAAATAAACTTCGATTTACTCATTAAAAACTTAGACTGATTTGGAAATTCAAGACTGCAATCTGTAAGGTTACTTCTACTGGAAGACAATTCATAATAATAAATATTACTGCTAATATTTAAGAATTTAAATGCAGATAATGATGTACAATTTAATTAGATCAGCACTTCTTAAGTGTATAAAAGACTTATACTGCATCAGTTTATTTAAAGTTAACAGTAAAGACAAACAAACTTACCATCTAAACCTGCTCTTGCTGTTCAAAGCTACATGACTTTGAAATTTTGCTAGTGTGGTGATGGATTGTAAAAAATGCCTGTTAATATAGTATGTTTGTGATCTTCAACCTGTACATTATTATTTATTAAGGTGTTTGGAATAGGGAGAACAATATAAAAACAAAAAAACTATAGCCTTTGAAAGAGTCATAGAGCAGACTATCACACACAGAGTTTCGAGATTTCTGCTATGTCTTTGGACTTGAACGGGTAAGGATGTCCTTAACCACAGTGACTGGGAATAGCCTACTTCTCTCTTTCATAGGAATTAGTACCTCCAGCATCAGAGTGTGAAACACTCCAGCTCATCATATGGCATTTATCATATGAACCTTTTTGAAGATTTTATAGAAAGGAGTATCCCTGTGTCTGAATTTATCTTGTACTTCTGTAGTTGACCATTCCTGGGAATATGGTATAGGACATACACCTTGTTTAAAACTCATACATTGTATTTTAAAAATGTTGGTTTATAATTAGCACTTTTCACAATTAACTCAGCAAGCAGTTCTGTGCCAAAGAAGTTTATAAAATTGTATGACAACTGTAGACTACTTAAAATAATTAGTTCTTTCCAAAGCTGTCATAACGGCAAATAGCAAAAATCTGAACAGTTCAATATATTTAGTAAAATATTAGCAAGTGTGCTTCAGGAAAGTTCAGTAGAAACTGGTGCAAAAACAGAAGTACTATGCTGTTATGCTTTCAGCCATATGTTATGTTGTTTTATTTTGCAGCACGTCATCAACAGTTTTCTTTTGATATGATCAAAGAACCATAAACACTCACTCAAACAAGGTATAAAGAAATCTGTGTTTCTATTTTTCTTTAGTTTTCAGTCCTTCATTTTTGTCTGTTCTTTAAAAAAGAAACCTTGAGTGTTCTCATGACTAAGATGTATATTCAATTAAAAGTAAACTATTTACTTCAGGAAAGCTAAAAACTCCAGGAGCTTTCAGATATGCGTATCAATGGTAGGAATCTAATTGCACTCCAGGGAGATACTCCCAGTTATCACAGAAACACTCAGATGTAGTGCTTTAGTGATTAGTGCAGGAAAAATACATATACAGATACCTGGATTAAATGGAAGCAACTAATTCTGACTTCATGAACTGAGCCTGTGATGTAATTCCTGTACTTATTCTGGGCTTTCATTAGTGGCTAAAGGAACACATTGTTATGTACCCTTGTGCACTTCTGCTATAGGGCTGGGCTACACAACAGCACAACAAGATGAAAGGAACTTCCGTTTTTTAAAGGACTTGCAATAATGATGTAAAATCTCCTACTGTCGATGCTTACTGCCGATGATATTCATTATAGCAAGCTTGCACTGAAAACATCTCTACCTACTGCTCAGGGAGAAGGAGCAACCTCATGGAGATAATAATCTTCTATATTTTGCATGCCAAGCACCGAAAAATCATGACTTAGGCCAAAAAGTTATCTACTTATGTTAAAAATAATGAGAATTTTTTTGGCCTTTGTTCAAATTCACAATTTAGGTTCTTTTCAGATGCTCTGTGAGCTTCTTCCTTAAGAGGCTGTGTGCAAACTTCTCTGCAACTAGAGAACCAAAGGTTAATCCACTAAAAAAAATACAGGCATTTCAGCAGATCCACAGCTCTAGATACATTCCCTAGCCTCCAGTATATGGAGAGGGTTAGAGGAAGAAGCATGACTCTGAGATCCTGAGTTCACACCAAGCCCTACTTGTCACTGTACTTGGCACAGTTAAGCACTACCAGAGATTAATTTCTACTATGTTACCTTATATTTCTGGTTCTGGCTGGGCACCGTAGCTGTTTCTGTGCCTACGGTAGAGATGTGTTTTGGCCATGATGATGTTCACAACAGGCAGTATGACAAAGCTGTTAAAAAGAAAAACCACTGTGGAATGCCCAAAATGTCCTAAATATTGCTTCTCCCAGAAATTTATAGCTCCAGTTACTTCAGAAACTTTCCAGCTTAGGTGGAGTGAGAATGCCAGCCTGTCTAGATCTGCCATTACAGAGGTAATGCTGGGTACATTGGGGGCAAAACTATGAGCAGATAGTGCATATACCATGACCAGAGCAACCAGAAGACCTGAGGCACCTCCTGCTTTAGCTGTGCAAGTGCTCAGCTAATCACAGGTGTGGACTTAGAGACTAATGAGGGAACAGGATACAAGGTGTGGTTGTCTAAAATCAAAATCCACAAACGCATCTTCACAGGGCACCAAACTATTTTGTTGAATCTGAGGCCAACACTTCTGTATATTTGGCCCTAGCACCAGACTTTCTATAAATGGAGCTGAGAGTTTCCTGACAAACAAGACAATGAGCTGAGAACTTAATAAAAAAACCCCAAGCACTGTAAGATTGGTGCTAAAATTGTAAGCACTAACAGTGTCATTCTGAAATCCTCCCTTCACCAAGGTCAGTGACAGTTTTACCAAGGACTTGACAGGCTAAGGACTTCATGATATGTTTTTAGAGGCAACATAAAACTATGTTAAGTCTTGACCATATGCATGCATTTCAGCCTGTCTACTAGATCCCTGGAAACTTCTCAGTGATACTGTTTTTAAACTGACATCACTGTTAAAATACAGGTTGCTAAACTGCTGAAGATCAAGTATATCTACATGGTTTAAAACATTTATGCCCAGTCACTGAAATGGACATTCTTTTTAAATAAAAAGAGAAACAAACAAAAAACCAAACATTTCAGTATTTTCTAAAAAAATACAGCAAATGCATAGCAAAAACAGACAAGAAATGAGATCTAACATATAGATTCTAGTAAGAACAGAGAAGTTAACCCATGGATCTTGGCCATATTCCAGTTCTAGTAATTGTGTTTTAGCTCTCTAAATTCCCTCTGTAATTTCATATAAGTAGAGAATTCTTAAATTCCTGTCCTTTGCTGTTGTGTGGATTTGCTATTCATTAATGAACAATGCAATTTTCCGCTCAGGCAAAGCTTAAGTCATACACAAACTATCTGGATTTCATCAAACTAACTCTTAAGAAAATATCCTAATTCCAGTTAACTGGAGTTACTCCCATATAACTTCTCAGGTAGTTTCACTGGTGAAAAGAATTAAGAGTTCTCCAAAAATATACTTCTCTTCAGTTGAAATATCTAAGATTTTAATATTACAATACACAGCAGTAATATCTTTGAATGAGAGAATATACATGCTATACTTTGACTAGAAAAGGTACATTATTCAGATGACCACAAAAGGAAATGTGTAACCTATGCATAAAATGTGTGTCAGTGATGTTCAACAGCATGCATATCTACCAAAGCAAAACCAGAACAGCTTTTCCTGAATTTTACTCTGTCATTTGAGTACACTTTTTCTGATGCTCAGTCTTTACTGAGTGCATTATGGACTTCTCTAGGGAGCAGAAAATGTGTTTTTTAATTAAACATGAAATGTTCTGATAAATCAAAACATTTAAATGAGATTACTACTGGGAAAAAAAACTATTCTAACTGAAGTTCTGTTGTTTAGGATAATAATAAAACCCTTTATCCCAAAAGACTGAAGCAAATTTTTATTCATTGTTGCCATACTGCACATTTCTTAAAAACTAAATTGTCATATCAAATGTAAATAATGAATTCCCATAAACTAATCAGAAAGAAGTAGAAATTGCCTACAACATACTGAGTGATCGATATTTTAATGTGGTAATTAAAAGAAGCAGCTCCTTTCCAGTACAAATATTCCTGTGTCACAAACGTTCACTGGCCTACTCCTTTACCTATTCGACAGGAAACAAAGCAGCCTGTAGTGCAAATGACTCACTCATCTTTTGAATATTGACCTGTGACAGTAAATCTCAGACCACTGCTTGGAATGGTGCTGGGTTTGTAAGAAAAACAGAGGAGTGCCTTTACCTAAAAAACCCAATTCTTGCTACTTATTACTTTACATTGTTTTAAATTACACCTTGGAATCTTACAGCTATGCAGAGATTTGTTTTTATGGAGATAAGTCCCCAAATATCTACTTTAAAGTAAAAGCCTTATTTTTCAGCTTTAAAATACAGATTACAAGCCTGATACTGCAAGGTAATGTGCACTGTTCAGTAGTGCCTATTATCTGCAATAGCTCCTTCCAACTAACTGAGACTGCTCCATAAGTGGAAGATGCATGTGTTACTTATGTACCGTACTACCAATAGTAACACTGACATTAAAAGTAGCATGGTGCAGGTGCCAGATCTTCAAACATGTATACTGCAGTAGTCTTATTGCAGTTGCCTGAGGCATGATCGTTTGCAGCCCTATAGGTTTTAGCCTTGTATTGAAAGAAATGACTAAATATGAGCTATAAAAGTATGAGAATAGACTGCACCATTTTGGAAAGTTTCAATAACTAAACAGAAATTAGTCAATGTTCAGATAAGTAAAAGTACCTGTGAAAACTGAGAGAACTCTTGCCCTAAACTGACTTTCATAGAAATCTAAGTCCCACCACCCCTTTCAGCTGGACCATAAATTCTTAAATCAGGAGATTTGATCTCAGCAAGTTTAAGAGAGGTACCTAAATCATAAACCTAACGATATGGTATAAGTTTAGCAAGGCACTATTTTTTATCTAGTGACTAGCTCCACTGAATTAATAGCAGAACTCATAGGCTCCAAGTTAACCAAATGCTTAAAGCATTTTATTGACTCAGTTACAACTATTAGATCAGAGCTTCTTGGGGCTGCTTCTCAGACAGTGCCAGGTTTGTAGTTAGAGTGAGACTAGAACAAGTGTGTTGATGTCAAGGAAACCCCTGCAATTCTGTAAAAGCCAAGGGACGCATGAATTGCTTGTCTTTGCAGGGGTTCCTGGATTTACATGTACTAACCTTGGAGCCTATTCCTGAAATATAATAAATAATTTACAGATTCCACAGCCCTGTACAAATACTAACTACAGCAAGTCTTATCACACTGCCTTCACAAAACTGAAAATAAATTGTCCAAAGCCAGGCAGTGAGTGGTAGAGCTGGTAATACACTTCTAATATCAATTTATTTGCTTCCTACTTTGATTTCATACCTGATTCAAAGATCTAGACACTCCATTCAACAAATCAGACTTTGGGCTGAGGTTACTGCATTTTAGCTGAACAGCCCTTGGTGGAGGAGCTGTAAAATTACCTTTTATTCTTTTTGAGCTTTTTGTTTCCAGAGAGGGGAGTAGGTGATGCACTTTTTTCATTTAGAAACATGTACAGAGTAAATTTATAGCTAAATAATTCCATAAAGTGAAAGGATGGGTTAGAGACAGTGTGTAAGTACAAACTCCTCCCCTCTGGGTCAAGAGACCATGCACATCTCATTTGAGGTGGGTGGGGAGGATTTATCTTCATTCAGTTATGCCCCTAGTCTTTCTCCATTACTAGAACTGCACACCCATCCCCATTTCTGCTTTCTCAAGATGCTGTTACTCCTGTGTCATCATGAGTACATACATACTTCTCAGTACACATGTTGTGAGCTCTAACACTTAATGAGAAAAAGCAGTTCAAACGTTAGAATCCAAAGCACGTCTTTACAAATTAATGAGCACCACAGTACTCTTAACTCGATTGTGGTCTGTAATTTGAGGGTTATCATTAGCAGCCCCTATAAAACTGGTATAGATATGTGAACACTGCCCTCCAGTTCAGAGCAATAGTCTTCCTACAGTTGTGCTCATTGTTCTTTAACTGTGAGGAAAAAGAAATATATAAATTCAATTGAATGAATCTAGTATTTATCTCTCCCTTGCTATCTTGTATTAAGAAATTAATACACAACATTATTCATAATAGCTGCTTGGTGATGGCAATAGTAAAAAGTTGTTGTAGTAAAAAATGTACAGCACATTTTAGCAAAAATATCCATAAAATTTAGTAGCTAGGTTATTGTATTAGGAGTCTCAAAGCTTCCTCCAGTTAAGGTTAATGTATTATTTGTATTAGCACATACACCTTAATGTAAAGAGCATTTCCCACAGATCAGTTAATAAGATGCAGCACAGAGAAAGGTCCAGTGAATCTATTTGTTACAGTCTACTTATTGAAGCTATGACTACAATACTCTAGTGCTGAAGTCAGTGAAAAGACACCAACACAACACAATCCAAGGAAAATGCAAGCTGATACAACACAAAAGATTCTTTGTTTAAGAGCAGCAGCAATTTCCAGCAACTATCTGTACAAAAATGCACAATAGAAGAGAATGTAATTAAATAACAAAACAAACCCAACCTAAAAGACAATAATTATAAACCAGGACAAGTACACTTTGTTTATAAGTGCACACAATGAATTTAAAAGATATTTCTTCAGAAGGAGCAATAAAGTATTATGGAGGAGTGACACATTTGATGGATGGGTGGGTTCTGAAAAACGACATTATCAATTACTTTTTCGTGTTTGGCTCTGGTCCAGTAATTTTTATTTGAACAGGCCACATGCTAGCATGGTTTTGATTGCAGGAAGTGACTGACTTGTTAAAGGGGATACTATTCATTTGCTATCTTCTGCTTTACTCTGTCCTTCCTTTTTCTGATAGGGACTTTGTTATGGCAGGCACCATTTCAATTCTTTAAAGAAAAAAATATGTAAAAAAAATTTGTTTAGTAAACTACTCTCTGTTTTGTTTTGAGCCAGCTTACCTCAAGCTCAACTCAATACATCTTGCAGGTTGTTTATAAAACAAGTGATTTGATTGCCCTTGAGGTTTATTTCCCAATCAGTTTGACCCTGTGGGTTATATCCCTTCTCTCTTTTATACCTGTGTTCATCCAAAGCAGTGCCATTAAACCTGACGGAGTCACATGAGCTACAAGCAGTTAGAGAGTAAATCCCCATTCACTGTTTCCTTAAGTAAACTTTGCAGAGGTTTCTGAGATTGCCTCATCAAAAGGATTAGTTATCAGGAACAAAACATCACTGTTTACCTTTGAGACAGGAGTGTGTTGAAGGACTGCCTGATACCTGGAGTACCTGGACTGACGATCCCTGATCACTGCATGTATACCCAGTTACATGGATATAAATAGTCCTTCAAATAGCAATAATTTCCTCTCTACTTCCTTTAACTGTGCATCACAAAGGTCCAGTCGACAGCACCCAGTGAAGTGAATTGCATTGTTTTCACTCAGTTTTCACAGAGACCAGACTGTGACTCCTATTATAAATCATACATAGAACATAGGAGAACATCTCAGCACTTCCCAAATCCATTTTGCTTCACTCCAGGAGACTGATGGCAGCTCTCCATCCCACAGAAGATACTCTAGACTTCCCATTGGGGTCCCCTCTGGTATTCAGGTCAGGAAGAAGAATGTGTCCAGGACAAGAAAGGCAAGGCTGCAACATGGTGATATAATTTATGCCAAGAGAACATGAACTCTTAGCTCTCCAGACCCAGGTGAACAGGGAAAACAGACAGGTTATAACATGGGATAACACACTGCTTTGATATAATCTGATGACTTGGCAATATCTTTCACATCACTCCAAAATACACAGAAGCCTAATCTTGACTATTTTCTGACGAAAGGATTGCTAACTTCATAGATATGTCCATGTCCATATATAGGGTGACTGTATGTTAATCCATTAAACACAGAAACAGCAGCAGAATGCTTCTCAAAATCCATTTACTGTTTAAAAGTTTCAATGCTGAAATACACTAAAAGTTCAAAACTACCTGGACTCCTGTAAGACAGCAGGAAGTTTACATTGCAACTAGTGAATTTACTTGAAGTACATAATCTCAACTATTACCATTCTGAATAATAACCATGAGTGCAATTATTCTTCCCATTCGTTAGGAAGGAAAAGTATATCTAGAGAATAATCCTCCTTGTTCATCAGATGAAAACACATTGCCGTCAAATTAGTGTTTTCCATTGTTTTAGAAGAATAAACATAACTACATCAGCTACTTGTTGAAATCAGTCTCTGCTAAACACATTAATATTTTTACATAGTAATTCTGCAGCTAATAAAAGAGGTGTGTACATCTTACTCATGAATGTTGCTCCTAAGGAAGGTGTAAAGAAAATAAAACTGTTTCACTATACATAGTACTTGAACTTCCAATTCCCTGTACTTGCTGAGTCTGCAGTACAACGACAGCATGCAAGTCAAAACTTCAATATACAATGGCAGATTAAAAGAGGAATGATGTCTTCAACCTTTTAGAGCAACCAGGAAAATTGCAGTATGTGATGTGAAAAAGAGAAGTTCAAAATCTTATTCACAGTCTGAAAAGGAGTAAAAAATATTTGAGTTTTAACCCTAGGTAAGATTTTTGTCCTGCTCACTGTACTCACTTTTGCCAAAGCACAGAAACATTAATAGGGTCAACATACAGAAAAAATAAACTAAAGATATATTACATTCATTTTAAATTTTTTTTCTTTCTTTCTTTTAGCCTCTTAGCCTTCAATATGGCTTTCCTCATCTTACTTAATGCACCTTGAACTTGTAAAATTAATTTGGTTAATACAGTTTTCGTGTATAACAAAATAAAAATCATCTGAAAATGTTAAATTCCAGTGGTATGTTCTATCAAAATTGACAAAAATCCCCTTTTCAGCTTAATACTTACTTTTAAAAAGCTAAAGTTTTGAAAACTGTGGAATAGTATCTATTGTACCTAAGAAACCTTGAGTCAATGATTTAATTCAATGAACTGTATTTATTCAGTAACCAATACGTACCAGAGGCTAAATAGTATGACTTTCATTAACGGTGTGCAAGGTCTGGGAGAATTTTACCTGCATGGGCAGGGACTGCCTCTTGGGTAGCAAGAAGGCATACTAAATCCATTCACCTTATCTTCTAATATTGCTAGCGGACTCCTAACATTGCAGTAAGCACTGAAACCTGGTAGAGAAATTGGAAGGCGGGGTAAAATTGTAAACCAAAATGGCTCTCATACAGCCATCACTCCTGAATGGGAAATCCTTGTTCTTCTTGTACTAGGGTTGAACACAAGGGAGGCTGTGTCATGTCCATGAGTGCCTTCCTTGTTTTAGCTCTGGCTTCCAGCACTTAGACCAGTTCATACATGTCCTTGCAAAACAACCTTACGAATGATCTGGAAGATAAGGAAGTCTTGGATCCAATGCTGCAAATGAACTGGTGAACTTTAAGTTACTGAGATTAACAAGGGTCCTAGGAATAAGGTGCACTAAGAGGTGTATTCTCATTGGGGTATAACTTGTTATCTAGCTGGAATGTGGCTATAACTGTATAAAAACACTTTGCTCAAGAGCAGCTTTGTCAGGCCAAGCCGTGTTGCACTCATTGTATGTTTGTTGCGAGCCAGAAGAATGTTGACACAAAATATGGGATAAACAGCCTTATGCTACATCCATTTAGCACATGTTACAGGTGGGCCTCTAGGTGACTCCCTTGCAGAAAGTGAGGGGTGATTAGGTAGCACTCACATCTCAAACATAAAAAGGCATAAACACAACTTAATGATGGCATAGGACTTTCTATGAGACTTCTCCAATGGAGTAAACTTTTCTTTTCAAAGAACTTGTCATGTGTTTGCCACAGCAAAAAATATTCCTTAGTGCTAGTTCATAGATTTCAACGAGAAAAGGACCACTGCCAAGGAAAATTAATTTCAAATGCCTGCCTGAGCCATTCTGCACTGTGTAAGTTTGCAAATCCAGCTTCCAGCATGATAGGCCATAAACTGCTATCCTTCCTGCAAAAAAAACTTCTGTGGGCTTTAACAGAGGTTCTCCTGCCACATCCCGAGTGAGTTTCTTATAAGTAGAAGTGTGTCATTGCAAGAAGCTTGCACATAATTAATCAAGTAGAAATAAACAAAGTAAGACCACTAATCCAATACACTAAAAGAACTAAATAAAATGAGACTTTGGCAAAGTTAAAGAATGTAATGACTTAATTGAAAAATAGTTTGGAACATGCAAGACTTTTGTGAGAGCTACATATAAATTGACATATAAATCATTGCATTATACATAGTATCATAAATTCTCTTAATGTGCTTACTAGCTACAGCATACCCTTAAGGTCACTAATGACTAATTTAGAAAGTTGTAGGGTAAGGAGTGTTTTAAAAGCATACTGAAACAAGGTCACCTGATAGCACTTGTAAAACACAAAAACATAAGCCATGTGTCATGCTGTTATATTCTTCTACCAGTAAAACCTGGCTTAACACAGTAATTAAAAGTTTTAAGCAGAGAGAAGTTGGTGCCAATTCAACTGAAAACTACAGTGAGTTTATTTTTCTGAAAGGTAAGAAGAGCACTTGTAACACAGTGCACTTAAATATGTGTATTGAGGTAAGATTTACTCAGAGGCATTTTGAACTGATTGATGTAGCAGTTTAACACCTTTATTTTTGTGAGTGTGTGTGTGCGTGTCTATGTGTGTGAGTACACAGCTGACAAAGCATGGTGATCTAGTAACATGGTCCCAAAATAAACTGTAGTAAGTTGCAGTGCTAGGCACAACTCTCTTGGTCTTTGGCTACAGTCACTCCAGACAGGAAATCTTTGGGGTTACATACAAAATGGCCTCAGGATTGGAGCCTTTATTAAAGGTCCTCTGGCACTGATAAATCTCTGTATTAAGGTTATGACTTGACTATAAAAAAATCACCACAGTGTGGAAGAGAGTTAGAAAATCTCGACTGAAAAACAGTTTCTTTTTCACCTATCCTGTAAAATAAACATATAAGCATGCATTGTTCTGTTAATTTCAGACCTCAGAGTTTGAATGTAAACAAAAGCAGACTAGTTCTGAATTAATAGTACTGAAATAACCAGTTGCTTTTCTTGGTAACAGGAGAAAAAGAATGGATGTGATGTTTTGCAGCCCCTGGCTCCTCTGTGATATTTCATAAGGGTTCTTCTACACCAGTCAAAACTCTGCACACTTACTGTGCATATAAAACTGGCTAAATATTTCTTGCAGTCAATTCACATATGAGAAATCTTTAGCAAGATGTGTAAAACATTTAAAAGCTACCTTCTCCGCTTGCTAGATAATAGTACAGGTTATATAACCTACCATAAAAGATTTTTCACAAAAGAAGGAAAAAACAAGGAACTTTACATACAAAACAGCCTATATTTAAAGACCCATCAAGGCTGTGTCAGAAGTGACAAAAGACAGGAAAATAGAATGACACTGACATTCTGATCTTAATTCACATAATTTAAAAGTGGCAAGTTACAGTACACTTTCTCTTAAACTTCTGGGCTTCCAGAATGCTACAGAACAGTGCAGAAATACACACTGATTTGTTACATAAAGAGTTAATTATATAGATATATACATCCTGCTAAAGCTTAGCAAACCAAACTCTGCCCTACTCCTAGCCCCACAAATTCACTGAAGACTAAAGGGCAAGCAAGAATGAACAGCGCTGAAGCTTCTACAAACATGGCTTGTAAATTGCCCTCCAAAAGAAGAGGGTCTGCTTTGACCAAAAAGCTGTATGCGTTGCCTTCTTAGGTGCTGAATACCTTTCCATTTGGAGCTCTGTACCTCATGTCAAACTGATGCAGGGAGACGAGGAACAAAGAATCCTGCTGTTACTTTCAGAATTCAATTTCTTCAGACACAGTGTTGATTTTAAAACTGGACTCATCCTTCTTCAGGTTGCAGATTTGATGAGCTCACCCACCACGTTTCCAGAGGTGCTTGCAGCTCTGCAGAGTGAGTTGTTCTCTTCTGTTCCTGCACAGCTTTCAAGAACTTGGGTGACAGACAAGCATTTGCAGATTTGGCAGCCATACTTCTTACTGTCAAAGACCTGATCCTAGCACATGGTGGATGTCCTCTATTTCAGAAGAGTTGGAAGTGCTCCGCTACCTAGTAAAGTGTGCTCACAAGTGATTTTGGTGCTGGAAGATTTAGACACATGAGAAGTGATGTTTCCATAATTAGGCAGGTGTTCTGTCTCCAAAACTTTGAACAATATTTAGAAGTCTAAATCCCACTGGAACACTGATTATGAACTTGGTAAATACGAAAATTCCAGTGGAAACAAAATATGCAAGTAGGCTGAAGACTGAATATTGCAATACCTTACATGTAGACATTTTCCGTGGTGTAAAATCAGACAGTGAGAAGGGCATGTTTTGGTTAATTTCTCAGTGGACCACTTGCCATTTTAGGCAAAAAACTGCTTCAAAAGGATTCAGAATCAGTTGTCACAAACAGGTCCAGATGCTAGTGGTTATAGCAGTCACTATGGAGGAAGCAGATTTTGGTTATAAACGCTACTTCAGGAAGAAGAGGAAATTCCATCCCACCTAGGGCTCCGAGCCCTAGGCAGTGGTTGAAGACTGACGCCATTATCACCTTCATCAGCACCACCACTACTCTGCTTCAGAGTCCTGAGCTCCTGACTACCAGACCAGCCCTCAGAGATCACATAAGCAAGGCAAAACATCTGTGGTACATCCTATAAAGGCTTCAAGGTGCTCAGCAGCTGCAGGCCTTAGCCAGAGATCTGTGGGCAGTAAAGAGAATTTACAACCAAAAACCTAAGTATATATAATTTAGCTACCACCATTAGGACATTAATTGCCGAGTGCAAGTTCTGAGTCTATAGATTTGGAACACAGGCATCAAAACTGATGTGACTAAATCGTATCTACTTTGCATGCGGGTTTAAACTGCGGCTCATCAGGAATACAAACTGCTTGAAGGCAAATCTTAGCATGACAGACACAGAGAGAAGGAAAAAAAAACCAAGTCTGAGCCTATCCCTCATGCGTGCATCACCGCACGGTATCGTCTGCGGTGGGGCTCAGTGGAAAAGTTGTTCTGGGGTCTTTTTAGGACACAGCACCACGAAGTGCAGAATTGTTTTTTGGGGGAGAAAATCAGGCGTTCGGGCCGCAGCTCGCCAGTGGCAGCAGCGCTGCAGGAC
>NW_010196102.1:0-7148 GCF_000695765.1 Mesitornis unicolor
CTTCCAATCCCTAACGGTCTGGGATTCTGTAGGGCAGGTCAGGCTGAAAGCAGTGATAGAGGTGCAGCTAACAGAGTCACAGAATATTAAGAGTTGGAAAGGGACACTGAAAGCTCCCCCAGTGCAACACCCCCAGAGCAGGATCACCAGAGCAGTCACACAGGAACACGGCCAGGGCTTTGGGTGTCTCCACACAAGGACACTCCACAACCTCTCTGGGCAGCCTGGGCCATGCTCCAGAACCCTCACACTCACAAACTTTGGCCTCATCTTCAGCTTGAACCTCCTGTGCTCCAGCTTGGGACCATTGCCCCTTGGCCTGCCATTGGACATCCCGGAGCAGAGCCTGGCTCCTTCCTCCTGACACTCGCCCTTTCCACATTGATCCTCAGGAATGAGGGCACCCCTCAGGCTCCTCTGCTCCAAGCTCAAGAGCCCCAGCTCCCTCAGCGCTCCTCAGCACGGAAATTCCACTTCCTCCAGCATCTCATTTTTGCGGCCCTGCTGGACTCTTTCAAGCAGTTCCTGTCCTTCTTGACCTGAGGGCCCAGAACTGAACACAAACAGTGTTCACAAACTGAACATCCAGCTGTGTGTTTTTAAGCTTCCTTACCTCACGTATAGCATGCCTAAACTTCAGTAAACAAAACCCCCAAAAAACCCCAAACTGGAAACCAAAACCCTAGGAAATGTTCAGTTTTTATAACTTAATTATAAAAAAATACCAAAAAAGCAACCCAAACCTGTTAATTTCTTTAATTGCTTGTTTCTGGCTATAGAGTATTTCATTAAACTCTTACTCCAACCGAAACCTGGGGTTTAGGTATTCCAAGTTGGGTGCTCCACATTGGTGGACACTGGAAAATCTTGGTGTGTCTCTCTCTTTTTCTGATTTTAGATTGGATATTGGGAAAAGTTGCTTTCCTGAAAGGGTTATCAGGCACTGGAAGGGGCTGCCCAGGCCAGTGGTGGCGTCACCATCTCTGGAGATGTTCAAGAAATGGGGAGATGTGGAACATAGAGACATGGGTCAGTGGTGGAGTTGGCAGTGCTGGGTTAATGGTTGGACTTGATGATCTTAAAGGTCTTTTCCAACCTGAATGATTCTGTGATTCTTCTCTCTGGTCCTTTTTAAAAAAGAAGACAGCATCTTACACTGTGCTTGCATTTAATGCGTGAAAAGCTGTCTGAGATCAGTCTGGGTGAAAAAAAAAAGGCTTTGCTCTGTTAAGTGGAAGGAGGAAGCTATTTTTATTATCCTTGGTTTGTATCTTTTTGTTTCTTTTCATCTCTCCCCCATTTTCATCTTCCAGGTGGTGTCTGACACGCTTGGTGGCACACGCTCCCTGGTTTAGATGCGTGTTAGGTGAATGCCCAAATGTCAGCTTGCATCATTTCAGCAAAATCCTTACTCTGATTTGGTTCAAGACACCTGGTTCTTTATAGCAGAGTGCCAGTTTATTCTGAATTGGGAAAATATTAGAGCAGGATTGCTCCTTCTTGATAAATTTATCTCCTTCAAGAGTTAATGCACAGATATTCTAGGTGGCAGACTAAGCAGAAATCATCTTTAAATAGTCTCCGGCAGATGTACGTGTGTACACAGCCTTCCAAGACGAGCTTTATTTTAGTAACTTCAGAAGCAATCACTGTCATTTTTCTCCTCTGTAACTCTGCTTCTTCCAGATTGCTGTGGTGGCTGTGATGTGCAAACCACACAGGTGTCCGCACATTAACTTCACCGGCAACATATGCGTGTAAGTATAACAGATGACCTAAGAGGACTCTTTTCCTTTATTTCTGTGTAAATGCAGTGTTGTGCTGGGGTCAGACTTCCTTTCTGCACAAGCACAAAGTTGCAGGTCGCTGATACAGGTGTGTTACATTTAAAAAAATGGACTTGTTTTCATTTTGTCTTCAAGGAAGCGTTTTTCTTTCATGGGCCAAAGCCTGCTAACCTTTGGTGGCCACAGAGTTTAGTGAATTTGGTAACCAGGAGAATAGATTAGTGATCAAATGTGAATTGTGTTACAGTGGCAGGGTGCGCAGGTGTGTTGTGCGTGTGGCTGGGCACCTCGGCAGATTGGAGAAGGTTGTTACAGGAATGAAACAGGGCTCAGTCTGAAAAGTTTGGGAACCACTGAACTGAGACCCACCTGAGGAGGTGCAGGTGGTGTCTGCAAAAAGTTGCAGGGCGAGACAGCCTGGCTCTGCCTGGCTTTGGAAGGAAAGGAGAGCACAGATGGAAGGGAAGGTCTCCAGCCGCCGACAGCTTGTGGCGTGAAGGGAACAGCTTCTGAGTTCTGTTTGAATTGAGAAACCCAGACTGAGTTTCCCTTGAAGTGTCACCTCTGTTTGACTTAAGACGCCTGAAATCTCATTTCTTTCGGGTTTTTGTTCTTACCACATCAGTTCATCTATTTCAAGACTTCATTTCTCTTTCCCACCTTGTCTGTCCTGGAACATCAGTGTGGTTCACCCCCAGCTGTCTCGCAGAGAGCGAGCTGGCTCCGTTCTTGTCTTTGCCTGAGCAGCAATTCTCTTTGAGACGTTCCAGGTAATTACATACATGAAATGTCTCCAATTGGATTTCACAACTTTTGCCAGCCAATTAATTTCGCCATGGTAATTTGGTAATTAATTTTCTCATGGTGACAGATGACTTGGGTTGAGTTTGCAGGGCAGGCAGTGAGGAAACTAATGAATTAGACTGTGAACTGTAGGTGTCTGCTTTGATAGAGATGGCATTATCTTGGTGTCTGTGCGTTTGAAATCTGCACTGTAAGTAACAAAAACACTGCTCCATTACCTCGTCTGCTGGAGCCAGCGTTGAAGGGGTTGTCACCTTCCTGTTTCGGGTCAACTTTAAGCACAGAATGACTGCAGATTGGTCACTAATCCCACAACCCTCAAAAGAAAGCTAAGAAGCCATCACACAATAAATGTATATTCCTTTTAATTACTATCTGCTGTATGCTGTTCCTCTCCTGGCTAGCGCTCATGCTGCGATAGCCGCGGGTCTGTCTTCCTCTGTCACATAATTGGAGTTTCAAGCAAGTTTCTAGATGCAGAAACTGTAATTTAATACCAAACTGCCAGACAGTTATCCAGAGTAGATGGACTGCATTAGTCTGAAATAGTCTTAGAACGCTGTATTCGTGAAATAACATGTTCCCCCGTTCAGAAAACAAATGTAAATGAGCTTTTTCACCGTCAAGCTACTGAAATTCTCTAAATTTCTGGAAAAGCAATGCGGATTGTGTAACAGGATGGTGTTGTCTCTGTTTTACATCTTTCCATGCCAGTCCAAAATCATATTTTACATCATACAAGATGATGTTTTTGATAGAATGGTGGTAAATATTTAAATTATTTATGATTGTCATATTACTTTTCAAAATCTTATTATCTGTATGTAACTACAATTCCAAGACTATGTGGCAGCTCCCTAAAATGTCGTCGTGTTGCAGAAATATGTTCACAGTACATTTGGCTTGCAGGCTGCCTGGAATTGGTGTTCCCCTGTGTTTCTGATGAGGGATGGGGTAGTGAGAGCAGTGGCTGCTCAGCCCGCATCCTCTCACATACCCGTACCTCAGACAGATTAAGTTGGTGCAATTTTATGAGTTGGATGCCTGTTTTCTGTCTTTTAATATTTGCAGATACTGCCCGGGTGGACCTGATTCTGATTTTGAATATTCCACACAGTCTTACACCGGATATGAGGTATTACTTCCATCTGCCATAATACATTGCCTACGCTCTCTGTAAACTTGGGTTAGGCTGCTCTTTATGTGAATTCACCCATGTTGCAAGAATAAAAAAACAAAAGCAGACTTCCTAAACTTCAGGATCTAAAGCAGCTCAAGTACAAGACTGGAAATTCTCCTCAATTATTGTAGCAGTTGTTTCTTTCTCCTCACCATGCTGCTGGTTATAGCATTAGATGTGAAATGTGCTGCAGAGCAGCCTGTGATCCTAAGCAGGGCAAGCGCAGCATCCTGATGGTACCCCATGACTTACTGGTGTGGGAACAGCTGTAATCTGAATTTTCAGCTGTGGAAAGCGATGAGTAAGAGCGTTTGAAGGTGACTTTGCTGTCACCCACGGGACACTGCTGCACGCAGTTCGTTGAAATGAGTGTTAGCTGTGATTCTTACAGCAGTCACCAGTCTCCATCAAAATTTTCCTAATTAAAGAGTCCCGCAGAAACAGTTTTACTTGTGCCTCAATATGGGCTTAAGGGAAAGGTACAGGTAAGGCAGAGCCAGACTCCTCAGAGCTGCCCAGTGGAAAAATGAGAGGCAACAAACGTGAGTTGGAACGTTGAAAATTGTGCTTTAATGTAAGAAAAGAATGTTTTGACGTGATGGTCGTCAAACACTTGAGTAAGGATCTAGAGAGATTTGGGGATATCTATCATTAAAGGCAGTCAGACATTGACTGGACACAGCCCTGAGCATCCTGCCCATACTGAACCTGCTTTCAGTTCTGTCCAACCTACAGGACCCTGTGAATTAACAGAGGTCAAGCTTTGGGGAAAAAAAAAAGCGCATTATTTAGCTGTTAGTGCCTCTAAAATTACATCTGTGCCCTTACACGTGTGTGATACCTCACTAAATATATAGCACCAAAACAGTGCTTTCCTGTTGTCTGCCCAAGTTTAATGGCAGATGATGTTGTTTTGCCTGAATTATTGTGACTGGTTTTCACTCAAAGCTATTGTACAGATATAAAGTAGTAAAATAAGATACAATACAAATGGGATTAATTTGGTAAACAGCGATGCAGCGTCCTTTAAGTATAGATTACTCATTTTTCAGTGGCTTGAAACTTGTCCCATTAGTGCAAAGGAGATAAATCCTGTGTATATTTATATTAGTTCATAATTCATGTTGTTCTGGATATGTTGTGTTCATCTGTTTAATACTAACAGCGTGTGGGAGTTATGCATGATTTAAAGAGTCCTCATCCTTTAGAGCTTTTAATTTAACAGATATGAAATACCAAGCAAATCAAGGATACACAAGATACTTGAAAACCTTCTCTTTGAGTAGTGTTAATAGGCTTACATCAGCAGAATTGAATGGATTCTCTGATTGTGAGTTTGAAGACTATAGGGTCCATTAGAATTTCAAGACTTAAGCTTTTCAGTGCTAAAATTTTCTGTTTCACAAGTTTATCTCCTTGTGTTTTTTAGCCAACGTCCATGAGGGCCATTCGGGCGAGGTATGACCCCTATCTCCAGACAAGACACAGAGTGGAGCAGGTAAATTTTGATAGCGAAAGGGAAACGCATTGTGATCGTGCTGAAAATAGTGATGATGCTTTTAATTGTCTGAACTGATGGGCTATAGGGGTTGTGATCGCAGCACCAAGTCCGGCTGGAGGCCAGTCTCTAGTGATATAACCCAGCTGTCAATACTGGGGGCCAGTTAACCTCTCTGTTAATGACCTGGATGTTGGGACGGAGCATGCTGCAAGTTTTAGAGGATACAGCAGTGGAGTGGATGATGGACCAGAGGATCGTACTGCTCTTCAGAGACCTGGACAAGGCTGGAGAAATGGGCTGGCAGGGACCTCTTGAGCTTCAGCACAGGGAAATGCCAAGTCTTGCCTCTGGGGAAGAGCAGCCCCAGGCACCAGTACACGCTGGGGGTGGGGGCTGACCAGCTGGAAAGCAGCTTGGCAGAAAAGGACCTGGAGGTCCATTTTTTGACAATGAGAAGGGAAAGGCCCCATCCCTGGAGATATTCAAGGTCAGGCTTGATGGGGCTGTGAGCAACCTGATCTGGTACCAATGTCCCTGCTGACTGCAGGGGTTGGACTGGATGAGCTGTAAAGGTCCCTTCCAACCCAACACATTCTGTGATCCTATGAGCAGCATTGTGGCTTTGAGGCAAGAAGACCATCAGGCTCCTGGGCTGCACTAGGAGGAGCATTGCCAGTAAGTCAAGGGTCCTTCTTCTGGGCTCAGCAGTGGCGAGACCCCATCTGGAGAGCTGTGTCCAGTTCTGGGCCCTGCAGAAGGAGGCAGACATGAACTGGAACAAGTCTGGCAAGAGCCACTGAGGTGATGAAGGGAGTGGAGCATCTGAGATGCTGAGAGAGCCAAGACTGTTTAGGCTGGGAAAGAAAAGACTTGAGAGAACCTTATAGGTGTTGTATAAATACCTGGTGGGAGGCACTGAGAAGATGGAGCCAGGCTCTTAGTGGTGCCCAGCAACAGAACAGAACATGAAGCAAGAAGTACAATTTGAAACATGAGAAATTCCATTTGAGCATCAGGAAACAGCTTTTAACTGTGAAGGTGACCGAGCACTGGAGCAGGTTGCCCAGAGAGGTTGTGCTGTCTCCATCCTGTGAGGAACTGGAAGCCTTTCTGGACACGGCACCAAATAAATGACTGTAGCTGATGCTGCTTGGAGAAGAGAGATTGAACTGGGTGAAATCCAGAGGTCCCTTCCAGCATCAATACATCATGGTTCTGTAATTCTTTGTTAGCCTGACCTGATCCCCGTATTCTTAGACCTTTTAATTGTCTAATGGTCATTTCCATTCGATAAATGACAGCTCTTGAACCTCCTGTGTCATCTGTTCTGAACAACACCTGATTACTGATAGGAGACCCTATTTACAAGAAAATTATACTGAACTTCTGTGCCAGTTGCTTGCTCTTGATAATCACTTCCACGGAGAATTTAGTACTGAAATAGTGGCTTTCCTACCCAAATGATCTCTACTGAAGCATTAGATCTGAAGATCCTCAATCCTGTTCTGCTTTGACCGGTGTCCTGTTTATCTCCAAATCCATTAGAGAGTTCTCCATTAATTCCGTGTAGTCCTTTTCTCCCACAAGTTTTTGAGGAAACTTATTTCTACGTGAATTGAAGCAGATACCAGGAAACTTTTCCTGCTGCCATGTCTGAGCTGGCTTCAAACTGGAACCAGTGTAACTCCCATCAGCAAGATGCTATGCTCAAATACTTCTGCTTTGTCAAGAAAACTTGTTATGCTGGTTACAATATCTGTGCTGTCTTCTTGCAGTGGAAAAATAATTTTTGAGGGCTGTGGGGGTTATAAAAAAGAAGTACAAAAGTATTAATGGTTTGTCATTCATAAAAGCGAGATCTGGACAGGCTGGAGAG
>NW_010196103.1:0-431 GCF_000695765.1 Mesitornis unicolor
CACCAAGGTGGGGTTGGGGGTCAGGATGCAAAGTGCGGTCCTGCCTTTGCAGATCTGGGACAAGACCCATGGGTTCTTCAGGTGGATGCTGGCCGGCATGCCAGTGCAGCGGACTGAGTGCTCATCGGCTCCTGCGGCGTGTGTAGCGGGCAGCAGGATGGACGAACAGGTTGGGATCTGTGGGCTGGGCAGCGCCACCCACCCCGTGTCCATGCCATGGACAAGGTCGGTTCACCACACGGCTGAAACCCTGACCACCTCACCCCCCCTGGGTAGCAGGGATGGTGAGGCTCTCCTCGCACACCCGCTGAAACGCTCGGCCAGCCACTCCTTCTTGGAGGAGAAGTCCATGTTGCAGGCCTTGAGGCGGAGGTAAAGCCCCGTGGTCCTCCTGGCTGGGGACAGGGTGGGACGTGCCACCACCTGCCGGG
>NW_010196103.1:631-1167 GCF_000695765.1 Mesitornis unicolor
CTGCCACAGCTTCCCTTTCTTATCCTCCTCTTTTCCCCAGGCTGACCTGCTCTCTGCTCTCCGCTCCGCTTCGCCGGTTGAATTTCATAGGTTTTCGGTGTTTATTTTTCTGGTGGGGGGGCAGTTCTCCTAAATAACTAAATAAAGTTTATGCACAATATTGGAGCGTGTGCCTTGTCCTGGTCTGTGCAGTGTGTGGTGTGCGATGGTTTTTAGGGGCTGGCTGCTCTGTGGGAAGTGGTGGGGGGGCTGCCCTCGTACCCCTCTGTGTGCTGGGGATGCAGCTCGGAGCACTGCAAAATCTTTGGGTACCAGTTTGGAGCTTCCCATTAAAACCCCGTCTGTGGGCAGGGATGCAGAGGAAGGCGACTGCCGCATTCCTCGCCAGCACCACAGTGGGCGTTTCAGACCCCCCTGCCATGGGTGCAGGCCACAAACCCCCAGTATCCCCAGCATCCCAAATGTAGGTGGGTGGCTCAGGTGTGCTGATGGGGCCAGGGTGGGGGTCACCCAAGTGTCCCTGGGCAGGGCTTTTA
>NW_010196104.1:0-49587 GCF_000695765.1 Mesitornis unicolor
CGTTCTGTGATTCTGTGATTCTGTGAAAGGGTCTGGAGTAACTCTTGCAAACTGTCCTTGGTGGGTGCCCTGGTCCCTGGCACACCTTACGTGATATCTGCAGGAATGGGTGATATACATCTTATTCTTATGCAAGGATAATGCAGCCAGATTAGTAAATTTCTGGTTCTTACTCACTTGTTTGTCAGACAGGGAGAGAATATTATATAAACCAGTTATTCTCTTCATTATCCCCTTGTCATCTGTGCTATGAAACAGAGCTTTAAACCAGTCTTTTAAATATTATTATACTGAGTGCTATATAAACAGTCTGTCCCATCCTTCCGCAGCCTCAGCCTAGATACCAAAACATGACTCCCAAAAAGCAACACTGCACCAAGAATGAGTGCTACCAAGTAAATGACTGTGCATCTCTCTCTGTCTTCATCAGCTGCACATGGTACAAATACTACTGCAAAGGTTCCCTATATCTTCAAGTCGCAATGCAGTGTGATATACAGTGTATATTTTAGATACCCATAGTTGTGTAGTTAAAGAAATTAAAGAAATGAGGTGGGGGAAAAGGAGACTTAAAAGTCTGCTTTAATTAAAAATGGGAATACAATGATCACGGAGAATCGACAGGAATTGTACCAATGACACCAGTGAGTGCATTTCCTCAGAAGTTCAAATTAGCTTAATAGCTTCAGATACAATCTTTCTTGTAAATCTCATTATTTTTGTATATGTCTATTTGGAAAAGCATACTAGTGGCTTATTCTGATAAATTTTTTATATGCCAACAACATTAACTCTTTTATAAAGTGTTCTTAAATGGGAACTATAGCAAGTTTTAGGTGTGAAGATTGTAAGGATGTCCCAGTTCTAATTTTAATACCCTAACAAGCCAGCCTACATCAAAGTAACTGAGTGCTAAATAAAAGTGCCAATATATCATCCCTGTTTTTATTAAGCATGCCATACTTGTCTTATCAAATATCAATTAAATGACCAGAGGCTTCTCAAACTAATGAGGACCCAATTAAATGTTGAAGACTTGTCTCTGATCTTTGTTTGAAGACAGTGATCTGTGAAAAGCAGTTTTATCCCTGAATTTGATTGTGAATGTGCTAAATTTCTTGTGGTAGCAATGTGTGTAGATTGCTAGTGGTATTTGCTCCAGTTCAGCTGCTGAGAAGAGCTCTAAACTGGGAGAAGGAAGCAGAAGCCAGCTTAGGCACTGAGCACTGTTGAGGCAGAAACACTGGGGCCTGGCTACAGATGGAGTTGGGATGATGGGTCCAAAGAGGACCCACAGCAGGACTGAATATTTGCTGTGGATTTGTGGTCAAGTGCATGGTTACTTGAGGAAAATGGGCAGGCTTGTGTAAGCGTTCATGAGGCCAGGGCAGCTGTCCCATCCTCCCCACTGGGTTATTCCTCAGATTTTAGATAAGAATTTGTTTTAACTTTCCCTTAATATTGCCAGAGAAATGTGTATAAAATATTTCAAATTTTTATAGTTTGTACCAATCATGATGAAGGAATTTATGGGAGTTCCTGGGAATCCCTTGTTTGACACAAGGGAACATGAGTATGTGCTTTTTTATTGGTTTAGTCTGAGAAAACGAAATCAATTGGAGAATTTGGTTCAAGTTGGATGAAAGGTTCCAGCTAAAAAAGTGTGAGGAAAAAATTGCAAAATGTCAAAGTGATTTAAAGATTATCAATTTATAAAAAAGCAAGTAGGGGTTCATCTGCAAAATGAAACAAGATGATTTGCTTTCAATTTTCTGGTTCAATAAATTAGAAGAATCTCTCCATTTTTAACTGATCTCAGTTTAACATTGTAGTCAATGTCCTAGCTTAAAAAATATCCATTATTTAAAAAGCTCTGCCTCTGGGAGAATAGTTGACCTGATGTGCTACCAAATACAAAAGGACTGAGTAGGCCACTGGTTTCAGATGAATGGTCTGAGATCACTGTCTGGGTAGTCACCGCTCAGCCTTCATACCATCTCTTGAAATGACCACAGAGATGAGCGGTGACTCAGCAAGTATAGACAGTGTTATAAACCCTCTATAACTGTATGTCTGTGTCAGTTTCGTGTCTCCTTTATGCTGTTACAGCCAACTGAGCTTCTGAAGGATATTTCTGCTAGATGTACTGTGCTTCTGAATTGCTATTAAAACCTATATTATGTGAAAAAGAGTTACGGGCTAAAATTTCTTGAACTCAGATGCAAAAGAACAGGGAGGTAATAACTGGGCAACATGACTGTTGAATCACAAATCTTTCATGGAATAATAATATAAAAAAAATTTGTATATAGATAGTGCCTTTATGTTCTGAAATTTGTCATGCCAAGTGGCACACTAGCAATATGAACTGATTGTTCTGGCATTTTTTAGCACATAGGTACTTCATGGTATAATAAAGATGACCAGATATTCTTCCCATAGGAAATGCATCCTGCAGGAGATGGCATAGTTTATTGAAAAGGGTGAGTCCTACATTGTCCCACATTGCTACAAGTTCTGCATTGCTACATTGCATAATTTCCACCAGAAATTTGTTCAGGTGTTGCATTTGACACCGTTCCTTTATGAAGAACATGCCCATCAAAAACTGAGAATTTGTACTGACTTATAGTAGGATTAACTTGAAATGAAAAAGGTCTAGATATTGTATCATAAAATCATGCAATTATTTAGATTAGAAATGACCTCTGAAGGAGCTGGAGTCTGCCCCCCTGCTCAGAACAGGTCTAGTTACTTCAGCTTGCTCAGGGACTTGTCCAGCAGAAAATCCTGCATTGATAATAAACTTCATAAATTCTATCTTTGGCTCAAAGCCCTGTGTTTGTGTATAAGCAAGATCAGCTGATGGAGACTTTAAGGAAGCTCATTTATTCTATTTTTAACAGTCAATTTTCTAAGGCCATAATACCTGTATATTATATTTCCCAAACATACTTGAGTTATGCCAACATATACAGGAGCCAAGAAGTTCTTTCAGACATATTAATACTATTTTTTTTGTTCTCAGATTGCAATTTATACTATTTCTATTTAATTCTAATTTTTAGTAGCAAGGATTTTAACAGGATGGGAGAACTAGTCTGTATGCCTTCTCAGAGATAGTTCATCACTAGTGCTGACCTGCTACTAGGACACTGCTTCAAGTTTAATGTATAAAGTGAAAATGATCACTCAACTCTCTGGTGTCACCTTTTGTGTCTGCCTGAACTTGGCCCACACAAGTTCGTGTTGCCTTGGCCTTGGTATGTATTTTCGAAGCCATCCTCTAACTTAGGCCACTCTTGAGCCTGGGAGCTCTTGATTTCGGTTTTGTTGTCTGATTTTGGTACAAATCCAACCACATCTGAATGTGACAGTGAGAGGAGGACACCATACTCTCCATGCCCTTCCTGCCTCCATGCTGTTGTCTTTGTGTGCACAAATGTGAGAAGTGACCATGTTGCCCTCCAGCACTTTCTCAGAATTGGGCTGGTGAAGGTGCACCAGCCGTGAGGCAGAGATAACACAGGAGTCCCACTTGGGTTGTTTCATACATAGTCAGGAGGAGGACGGAGGGCAAGTCAGAGCAGGAGCCTATTTTGAGTGTTTGGAGATCATCTCAGCCTATGCAGGTTAGCTGACTCATCAAAAGCTACTGTGTATTATTACTCTGCTCCATACACACAGAAGGGTATAATTCTTTGAAAGGGGGTCTCAAAAATGTCCAAAATGACAAGGTGGGTGTCACGGGATCACACCAAAATGGCTACACGCACACAGATAATGAACTCAAGCAAGCTTTAATCTGCAACTGAAATGAAGCAGACAAAACTTCATTCACCAAAACAACATCCCACTGACATTTAACAAATACAAGTTCGATATGCTGGGTGGAAATATTACCAGACGCGGCTGAGTTAAGAATTCTTAAGTTTTGGCCAAACGATCCAAAATGTGCACTCACTCACTCACCAAAAAGGGAGGGCTCTCAATCTCGAGAAGTTATCTTTAGTGGCATCCCAACTCAAGGGGAGAGTCCCCGACTGCAGACCCGCTGCTCCAAGGAGGACCGACTCAAATGAGTCCTCCGGCGGGGCCCCATTTATACCCTGGTCGAATCTGATCTGTGGTCAATACATGGTCATGTCACCCCCTATTGGCTGAGGACCCCAACTTTCCTGCCTTTGACCCCCACTGTGTGGAGCTGTGAGGGGGGAGGCAGTCCTGGCGCCACTAGGGCCAGAAACTTTAGCACTGTCTTTTGTTGGGTTTTTCTCAGGTCTTTAGTAGGGTGGGTGCATCTGCCACAGTGGGTAAGGGATTAAACATGCATGGCACCCTGAGGGGTCCACATAAGCCCCGAGTGGGAAAAGTTAATACTGGATTCTAAAACTGAGATTTGGATAGCAGAGCCTTCTTGTTTGGATAAGACTAGATATTCAGTGAGAAAGGTCATGACAAGGTAGATAGACAACATTCTTTTTCTTTCATGTGGGGAAGACAGCATTAGAAGCTGAGCCATGTATCACTAATTGTCTGACAAGTAGGCTAGTTTTTTACAAATGGAGTAAGATGGCTAACATCCTTGTGGCAGTCAAGTGACAGATTATTTCTTGTTCCTGTCCTTGTTTCTTTGAGATAGATTTGTGAACAAAGGAACTGTGATAAATATTTTAAACCTTTTTTTCATTTAAACATTAAATATTAATGGCGTTGGTGATTTATATGTTAAGATCTTGCCATTTTAAACCATTTCCTTTTTCTAGCACTTTGAGGAAATGAAAGGAAAATTATAACTTTATGGACTTTAGAGATAAAAAATACTCAGGGAACTTTTAAAACTTCTTATTTTGACAGTAATGTGCCAACAATAATTTTGAACTACCTTTCCATTTATTTATGGTGTTTCTACTGTACCTGCTAGATAAAACATAAAAGACCAATTACAGTATAGTCTGGTAATAAAATAGCTTTCTGATGTACTTGAAATAAATGCCTCAGTGAACATGACTGACCTTTGCACATATCTTAACAATGGGCAAGCAGAAACTAGTGAGTTTCTTTCATGTTTATTGCTTGAGGCAGCTGCTGGAAGTAGCTCTGCATCTGTAGCTGGGAGCTCTGTCTGCTTTGCTCAGAGCCGAGCCTCTCGCCATTCATCTGATGAAGGGTTCAGCCAGGCACACTGAGGATGATCCCAGTACCCTGGTGTTTGAACTAAGATTGTGGAGCACTGCTTTGCCCTGGTCTGGGGTTCCATTTCTGCAGGGAACAAGAAGTATCTTCCCACAGAATTTACTGCCATCTTCACAGAAGTTTCCCTGAGGCTGGTTATGAGGCTGACATTTGCTCATCGAGTACAATCTGGCAGCTCAGGCGCTCTGTCAGAAACACTTGCAGGGGTGCCTGCGCAGCCCACCAGTTCACAACTGCTGTTGGATGGGAGTGTGAGTGTACGTGGGGTGTGCAAATAAGACACCCCCAACTGTATGAGTGGGTGTCTGCCCAAGTGACAGTGCTAAAGAAGAGGGCATATTAAACAGAAAATAGGGAATTATGAAGTGGCTTTTGAGGCAAAGGAGACAGCTTGAGAAGTAGTAAAAGGATACAGATTTGTAACAGTGGGGAGAGACCTTGGAGTGGGAATGGAGCAGTAATGTAAACCTGGTCTGACACTGTCAGAAGCAGCCTCAGCAGCACTGTGAGCTCTGCCTCTGCCTGATGGCACATTCTCCTCTTTGGATGTGACAATCAGCCTGCATCCAACAACTGGAGTGACAATCTGAGGGGCATCAAGGGGGACCCAACACTGGGGCATGCTTAGATGACCTTGTGGGATAATATCTCACTGGCTTTGTATTAGGGAGAGAGCAGCATGAGATGTGGAGCACCCAATCTGCAACAGGAGGGATGTACAACTGGGGGAACCCTCACTCCCAGGAGAGCCTGGTGTATGTAACTCACTCGGGTGAGGGCGTGTGGGATGTGTGTGCACCCAAGTGTGTTTGGGTGTTGGTGTGTGTTGAGGGGAATAGAACATTTTAGAATTAGTCATAATGGGTGTTTAGAAATTTGAAGGTATATGTTAACATTTTTTAAGTGTCAGGCATTGTGCTATATCTGTTGTATTGCTGGTATTGATTCTGAGTGGTATTGGTCCGGAGTTCACTGACTGGCAATTAACTCTGTGTACCTAATAAACCAATGAACTGCTTTGAACTTCTTTGTTTTTGGTTTTGGTTTTTTTGGGGTTTTTTGGGGGGTTTTTTGTTGGGTTTTTTTTTGCTTTTTTGTTTTTGTTTTGGTTTTGGTTTTGTTTTTTTTCCCAACTACGTGACTTGAACATCTTTTCTGCATGACAGGTATCTGTCAAGCCATAACATGATCACTGTTAAGCAGTGTTCAGAGGTGATGTGATTTCAGTAGGGATCCTCCAGAAAGTTGAGGGTGTCTCCTCTCAGCTAATGCTGTATTAATCATGCCTTCTTGGTGAGACTGGGAAGGGAAGCCTGTGTGATGGCTACCTACAGGGCTTTCTTGGTAAGCTAATGTTTCTTTAGGAAAACAAGGCTGCTCTGCTTCTTGTTTTCCCTTATACCTTCCACTCAGAGTTTCTTCAGTTTATTAGCCTAAAGTCAACCTAATTACAATCAGCTTCTTTTGTCTGCCTTTAGTTTTGACTGCCTTTTATCACATTCTTATCTTCCTTCTAATTCTCGCTCTGAAGCCCAAATCATCTCCATAACGCTCTTCTGTCTTTCAGGTCTCTTTTCTCAGTCTGTTCCTCTCTTCTCTCAATTAATCTACAGCACACATCAGGAAGATGCATACTTCATGTCACTGCCAATGTTACATGGAATCTTCACTAAGATTTGAGTGGAAACACATGTGGGTGATGTTCCAAGCAGAAATGTCTTCTATGGTTTGCAAGCTTGACTGAGAGGAAAGGGTGAGACTGGATTATTGGACAGCCAAAATATTAGGTGGCAAACTTTCTAGCCATTTCAAGTCTGTTACAAGTGTGTCTACTTTAAGTCTCCTATATATGCAAATATATGTGAGGGACAGTCTGGCTGGTTGAGGACAGCTTTGGCATCCAGTATTTCTGGAATGGCCAGAAAAGAGGCTGGAGTGGCCAAGCATGTGGCCAGTGAATGACTGTGTAGTCTGGAGTCTGCCTATGCCTGCAATTTGGACTATGACAATACTCTGTGAAGATAGAACTTCTTAGGAAGCATTGGCAATGAAAGCAGTGTGCAAAATTTGCCCATGCTGCCCTACAAACCTTAAACAGCTGACCATGACATTTAGAAAATTTGGTCAGTAGAGCAAGCTGAGCAGTTTACACAGCCTATGTCTGGGTAAGTATATTAGGATAAACTGTTCAGCCTGTGTGTTACCCAAAACATTTGCACACTGTCCTGTAAATGGATTATGTGATATTCTACAGAACAGTACAAATAAATCCAACTCAGGCAGATATGCTGAGTTGGCTGCTTGTTGAAAGTCAGAGAGTGCACAAACAAGCACAGACATAGGCATATGTGCATATGCTACTTTAAATGCTTATAAAAAAGAAGATACATTAAATTCCAGGGAGGCTTTTGTAAATTTGTTCAGGGTAGGAGTTACAAAGCTTTTTCTTGTCTCTGAATACTCAACTTCTATTAAAATGAATGGGAACTGAGCATCCACCCCCTTCAGGAATTTGGGAAAAAAACCAAACCACTTGGTGACTTGGTTTTCCTTTTTCGAATGGGCAATAATAATTTTATTTTCCTTCACCTCTTATCTCTCATAGCTATGTTGAAGCTGGTGTTCTCTCTTTAAATAGGTGCAACATGTAGCACAGTGTGGTCCTGATCTCAGACAGAGCTTAAGAAGGATACTAAGGTAAATAATGACCAATAACAGCAAAACTTAGAAGTAAAAACCATTTTAAATGGCTGATTGTGTGGGTAAATATACTCTTCCTGAAGTAGAGTTATTTCATATGGCCAGGGTTTTCTTAGAGTACAGTTGTCAAGTCGATCTTGAACATTGGTCCATGACCTTTCACTCATTTCTAGCTGTCAATATCCTTCCCTGCCTTGTGCTGTATCTAGCATTTATGTTCACAAAGCTGATCTCATAAAAACACCCCTCAGGAGTAACAGACACTTTCTGGGGGTGTGTGTTAGCTTTCTATTAGGTTAGTTTGTTGATTTGATTAATCTTGCTGTTTTAGAGAAGCAGGAGTAGCTTTAGTAGGATTTTAGGAAAGTAGCGGTATTGGTGGCAGTCTGGAGAAAGGCCAATTTGAACATGATTTCAACTGACAAGTTAAGACTTGTAAAAAAAAAAGGAAATTCCATGTCCTCTTGACAATTCAGTAATATGCAAATATCATAGTGATGCAGTTAATACCTCAGTTCAGGAACAACTGTGAGTAAGCTACTGATTATTTGGCATAGCATTCAGACTAGAAACCAGAGACTGAAAACCAAATCTATTAACTAATACAGCCAGGCTGCTGTATTGTCTGCTCAACACTCATTTTGCATCTCATAGTTGTCTAGAGCTGCCCATTAAGAAATCTGCACCAAGCTTCCTTGCAAGTATGATGCATGCTTTTTTGAATAAGTACTTCAGTTGTGTAGAATGACTTCCATGCAGATTTGCTTTAGACTCATCCTGGGATTAAGGCTAGATAGACCAGCCTATAATTCCTCAAATCCTCTTTCTTGCCATTTTTGGAAGTTACCTGTAGCATTTGCCTTTTTCTAGTCATCAGTCCAGTCAACACCTAGCTCAGTTAGGAATTTAGGAATTTCTTGTTTAGCCAAGATTGTTTTCTGCTCTGCCTCCCCATTTTCTTGTAAACTGGAATGAACTTTTCTTACATATTGTGAAGTTTGTCCCTGGAGATCAGCCAACTCCCCTGGGCACTTTTGCCTGTGAGAACAACCTCCCAGGAGGACTGTTTCAACAATTCCCTGAGCTGGCCTAACTCCACTCTCCTAAAGTGCAGGGTTTTCAGTCATAATTTTTAGAACAATTTAAGTTGGAAGGGACCTCTGGAGGTCATCTGGCCTAGTCCCACACCCAGAGTTGGTCCGCCCTAAATCAGATTGCTCAGGACCAAGGACAGAGGTTCCACACAATTCCTGGGCCATCTCTTGCTGCGTTTGGCTACCTTCAGCATAAAAAAAAAATCCATCTATCTGCTCAGAATTTGCCTTGCTTTAACTTGCGACCCTTGTCTTTCATCCTACCACTGAGCACCTTCAAGAAGAGTCTGGCTTCATCTTCCCTATAACCTCACACTAGGTACCCTGCTACTTACATTTCTCACTTCCACATTGTCATCACTGCAGACAGAGGTGCCCTCAATTGCCACGTCCCAAACCAGTTCTTCCTTGTTTTTGAGTAGCAGATAAAACACAGTACCTCCCATGGGCAGCATGAAAAAAATCCTCCTCAAAGCATTCCACAAACATTGCATGGGTGATGAACAGCTGAAAAAGTTAATTTCTTATGTTTAAGTAGAAACTGAATGACTAAAGCTTGACTAAATTTCTAGCTCTACTATTTGTTAGCCTATGCCACTGACATGAACAACATAGAGGTGATATGTAATTTGTCAGAATTTAACAGCACTGTGCAGCTTCAGTTATAACCTGAAAATATTTCATGCCTTATAGGTACTGACATCGAGAATACTAAAGTCTATTTTTCTAAAGGATTGGCCATCATTATTAGAAAGCTCTCATTAGAAGCCATTGACAGTACAGGCAAGATACCACAGGAGTAGGTTTGGTTTTTTTTTACATTTTTCTTTTTACATTTTTTACATTTTACATTTTTACATCATGACAGTTGGTCCCAGAAAGGACAAATAATTATAATTGTATAATCACAGTTCTACAGTCAGTTGTTTAAAGCAATAACAGTAATTTTATTACTGTGTATCATTATAATTATTGGATTTTCCTGCAGAATTTGAAAACACGATGAAAACGACATATTGATAGTTTTAAAAGTGATCACAAATATTCGAGTTTGTTTTACATTATTTGCTGTTTAGCTGGTTAATTAGAATATAGAAAATCAGATGAGATGTAGGCTTCAACTCTTCATGTGACACATGAATATGCATCACTGTAGACTTATCTTGCTTTCTCATCAGTCCTTAGTGAAGCCATGTATGAGATGTAACTCTCATTACAAGTTCTGCAGGAAAGCAATGCAGCCAAATACATATCTCTGGCAACCTTTCAGTACTTATGTCTATTTTTAATAATTTCCCAACCAGAGCACAGTGGGAAACACAGGACAAAAGTGTATTTGGATATATTTAGCAAGAGATTTACAACTGTTAGGAAATTCCAAGTAGTACACAATGTGACCATGTGTTCCTCAGCAACACAGGCCACTGTGGGCACTTCTGATCTGCATTCAGACCCTTACACTAGCTTGCCACAGCTGAGCTCAGGCTTTCAGTCCTTATATCATTACATTTGAAAGTCTAAGTCCAGATAATCTGAAATATCAAAAGCTTGAGGGTAAAACCATCTTTCCCTCCTTGTATGCTGTGACAGAAAAAAGGTGTGTGTTGTGTATTTTCTAGGTACAAATTTCTATATAAAGATAGATACGCTGAAAAAGTCATGTGATATGCAAATAAATTAGTGTCTATTTATAGCCATGTTCTCCTTGTGCTTCACCTCCATGTCTGTAAAATAGGGCTCATAACATCCTCTGTCTCAACAGGATGCTGTGACAATGCATTTATGTATATGCAATGCTCAGATATTGGAAAGACAAATAGTATAGAGAAAGTCCACGAGGAATTCCCATGTTCAGTACAAAGTTTGGCATTAAGCTTATCATCAAACAATAAGAGAATGGTTTTTAACTCTGTCTGTGTACTGAATGACACAAAGATCTCAGAAAAAAATAGCAACAATCAGGCATTAAGTTTAATCCCTATTATAGGCGCAGGGAAGATAAGGGCTTCTACATTGTTGTCCTGGTTGCACGGTGTTTAACTTCTTGCTGGGATAAACTACGACAGTCATCTACCAATACATCTGCACGGTGAGCATTATGATTATCCAAATTAGCATAGGATGAATGTTTGTCCATTTAACCATTTTATTTTGAAGCCCTAACATTTCTGTAGTCTAGTGTTCATGACTGTGTGTATATGTGTGTAGTGGCTTAAAATTTAGGTCATTGTATGTAAGTTACTCGATGTAGATGGGATGTTCATTTGCATTTTTGCAGCTTGCCTCAAGATTATTCTCATCATTACCAGAATCCATGGCCAAATATGGCTTAGGCTTCGAAGGACAATATTCACAGCCTGATGATTTTCTTCCTCCAGTAGTTTTTGTATTTTATTTATTTTTTATCTGTTCTATTATCAGCTACAGATCTTTTATTTACCTTTCTTTCAATTATTGTTGCTGTAGCAAAGATTTTCATATGATATTTCCATCTCACTAGATTAAAAAACCCATCAAATTGTGAGTATTGAGATATTACTTACTGTCGTCTCTTTTGGAGATATTTTTTTCTGGTAATATTTGATCATTTCTAAGCCACTGAGACTGGAGTGGCCATTCTCACATGGCACAGGAGGATTTATCAGTGAAGTATTCACTGACACTGACAGGGGACACATACCTGAATTTATATACTTTTATTTGAAAATGTCCTCTACAAATGGGGGAAATGAATGAAACTGTAACTTAAGGTCTGTAACAAAGGGGTCATATGCCTCACTGTTTGGTTGTATTTCTTTTCACATTCCCACCTGTCATGAATGGAGCAGTATTTTCTTGGTTTTCTGACATTGCATCTGCCAGGGTCTGAGATGTCACTTTGCTTCTGTCACTGTGTCATTAATGCACTTGTTTATCCATCTGGGTATCAATGCATTGGATGCTATTTGCTGGAGACCTTCAAAACAGAGTGGTATTATATTGTCTTTTTCAAGTGTTTCAGGTGTACCATTTACAGGGAAACAAATCAATCCCACCTGTCTAAAACTACCATAATTACAATCCATATCTCCTACACTTTTCTGTGGAGATAAAAGCTCAATTATACTCATATCTCTTAGTTGCACATTTGTTCTGGATCTGCTTTTGTTTATTTTTATGATATTTAAGGCATTTTGTCTCTCAGAAACGAAGTAAACTGTGTGCTACCCAGAATAGGTACTTTAGCCAAACATGAGAATAATTTTTGCTTGAAATCTCTCTAAAGGAAACAGTAACTAATTATTGAAGTAATTCCTGTAACATTAATCCATTTCATTTGGCTTCTGCTTGGCCCTAGCTCTGAATACAATATAATTTAAGAAAAGACCTGTATTATTCCTCTCAGACATGAGTTTCTGTAATGTTCATCGCTGCTGAAGGGAATAAGAAATTTGCTCTGGCCTTCTTGGCAGTATCTCCCTTTCTGGACCCAGTCATGTGCAGTCGAGGAAGCCTGAGATCTGTCTGGAGAGGGAATGTGATGGGGGTCAAAACATGGCTACAGACAAAGTGAGAACTATGGTCCTTTGACAGAAACATGGTTTTCTGAAGCAGACAGAGTCTGAGCATGCTGTATGGGAATTCATCAGGCAGGAAAAATGTTGGGTTATACAAAAACACACTCCTCTGTCAATGTTCTTAGCTTGTTTCCAAGGTGAAAAGCCTGTTCTTGACTTGCGGCTTGTTATTATTATGATATGTTGAATAGAAATGAAAGTCTTTTACAGGACAAGTGGTAGCCTTTTCACAGAACTGAATTTCTCATGAGTAAAAAGGGCCCTGAGACTCCAGTGTAGTAATGCGTTAGCATGGACGCACGGTGCTGCTAGCCGTGAGAGGAAATGACCCCTTCTCCAGCTTTGGTGTTAATTGTTTTCCTTGGTTGCTCTTTTATAGACTTCTACACCAGAACATTTCTTTTTTCCCACTGCATTTCACACAGCAAAAGCTTTTTGGTATTTTCAGTTCATAAAACATCTACACATAAAATTTACGGCATGGAGCAATTTACAGAGGGAAGTATTCCCTCTGCTGCTTATCTCGTGGGAATCTCATATGAGCACTCAGCGACTGCCTGTAACAAGAAGCAGTTCTGTAGGAAAGATGGAACATATTTTTACTTTTTTTTTTTCTTTTTCACTACCAGAGTATTTTTTCTTTTGAAAGCTTTTTCTGCGGGCTTATTTTGACTGTATTTTAGTTGAACTTCTTGATATATTTTGCAGGACTTGACTGAAGATTTCCAGTACTGATTTCCCAAGCCACTGAAACCTGTCAGATCTCAGTGTAATGGTTTATTCAAAAAATGTCTTCTCTGTCTCAGTGTAGGAATACTGGAACCATGGAGAAACATATAGTAGAATAACTTCAGTAAATTGATACATTTTACTTTCATATGCAAACTTGTCATTCTTATAATTATAACTTGTTTTATTGCTAGTCTGAAATTTCCTGAAGATTCCCTTCATTCTTTGGCAGCTGCTGCTGAGATTCTTTATAAATATTAATGATTGCTTCTTCTAGAAACTATTTTATCTGCACCACTCCACAGAGTGGAGATGTATGCCAGTGAGCTCGTTTATTGTTACTTTTTGCTTGTTTACTTTTTTTTACCATCAGAGAAGAAAAGACTTGATTCAGGTTTGTTTGCTGACTTTATATTTGTATTCTAGTGTTGTGTTCGTGCTATTAGGTGAGACTTTCTCACAGAAGAAATTGAAAAGCAATCATTTCTCTGATAATCCTGTTCTGCTTTGAGGACAGTTAGCATCACAGTGCTGCCGTATAGTGCCCTTATATCTCAGCCTTACAGATGCAAACTCTTCCCTGAGGTGCTATGGCACTGCTTTTCCAAAGTCACTGTAGCAGTAATTTTCCCATGTGTTATTCTTCTGCCTTTGGTCTCAGGACTTTGTGCCTGCAAACCTCCGTGTTGTTGTTAGGGTGGGTTTGCATGGAATGTGACTACCACTGCTGTGAGAATTGTGCCCTTTCCCCGCTGTTTCCTTCAGCTCTTATTTTGCATGTTTATAGTAGACAAAAAGCAAACACAGAGCACAGAAAGGTAAATAACAGACATAGAAATAAGGGATAAATATTATCCAATGGTACTTGTGTACAGGAACCAAACAGCTAATTACACTTAATTAGCATATTCCAATCAGGGCTGACAGCATCATAAACTGGTACAAGTAGCAGGGACTTTGAGCAAATCACAATGGAAAGTACTGAGAGGAAAAGCATTATGGAAATCGTCCTCCTTGACATCTTCAGTGTTGCTACCTGCTGCTCTGGGGAGAGCACCTAGAAGAGGACTGTTGCTGCTATCCCTGGCTCCCCCTCCCTCTTTCTGTCTTCTCCCTCCTACTTTCTCCCTCTTCTTCTACCTCTCTCCATTTCTTTTATCTTTCTTTACTCTCTCTTTTAGTTTAAAATTTTTTCTGAGAATTAACTTACTCTCTCATAATTGATGTATACCACCAGCTATGGACCACCCTAAGAAATCTTCGTGCATATGAAACTATCTTGACATGATTTGTGTGATAGCACTGTTCAATGATAAGGTGCTCCTTAAATGTGGTTCTCCACAGTTTTAAAGCCCAATTTGGTGTGCCTTACAACAGTAAAGGCATGATCACTTTGGAAACAGCTGTAACATTTGAAAATATTACATCTTTCTCCCAAATTGTGGCTGTTTATTGCTGAGAAGTACTGGGGAGACTGGGTATCTGGGAGTGCTGCTCATCACATGCCCTACTGAGTGCAGTTCACACCCTGCAAGTGATACTACAAGGCTGTGTAGCTGTTGAGCTTCACCTGCACCCTTTGTAGCAGCTTCTGGCTCCAGGAATAGCCCCTTTCAGCTGGAAAGAATTTCCCAACTAACACAAGACTTTATGAGAGACAACATCAACATATCTGCTCTGATGTTAGTTCACTGCTAAAGGTGATTCAAACTATATGTGCACATTTCAGTGAGTGTGCACTAAAGTAGCTTCATTCCAGTGTCCTTCTGTAGGGGCTATAATCTCTGGTCCAAGGACAAGAAATTAGTATCTAGGGACATATGCTTCTTAGGCTGCTGTAATTTAGTTGAAGAGAGATGAAAGGGCTCCTGTGATCCCACCTATATAAATTCTTACAATTTAGTTGTGGCAGTTGCTACGTGTGAGATGTTCTATCCTTCGTTGTGTAGTCCAAAGCCCACCAGTACCAGGGCTTTTACAGAGTGACTAGGTGATCTAGGGAAGCAATCCAGGAAATCCAAGCATTGATCCAGGAGTGATAATAGATGTCAGTTAGACACAAGGTTACATGTGAAATGCTGCTGGGAGCATTCTTTCCCTCCTCCCAAAACTTGTTTACACTGTCTAGTGAGAGACTCAGAGTTATTGGAAATACTATGTTTAAATAGTACTATTTCATTTTCTAAAAGACTGGTGCCTTTGGAGGACTTATTTTTGGGAACTAATAGGATTCTGATGAAGGTTATGTGTTTAGCTGCTCAACCAAAGCAGTTCTGGACATTTGCAAAAAGGGCTGACCCTCAGCCACAGACAACAAGGCAACATTTAGACAAAGAAGATGCCAATTATCAAGGGATCAATTTTAAGTATGGATAGAGGGACACATTCCTATTTCATATGCTTAAGTCTGTGACATGTAGACTCCAATATGAGCACCTAAAAGTCAGAAGATATTGAACAACATTCTCTTTAATCTCTCCTCCAGTCAGTGGGCATCTTCAAAAGACAGTTCATCTCATCATTAGGTAAATGTCTATGTCCTGCTGTGATGTTTGATTATTTCTCCTGGAATAGAGGAAGGAGACTCCAGTCCATTGCTTTAGTTAGACTGAATCATAGTTGAATGAGACCTCACAAGTGACACCATCCTTTTTGTTGTATGGGCAAACATACAGCTAAAGGGTGCAATTGGTATCTGATGTCTTCAGCCAAAGTAACAGGAGAAATTCTAATATACACTTATATTTTCCTAGGATCATAGAATCATGGGACAGCCCAGCTTAGAACGGCCTTTGAAAGATTGTCTCGTCCAACATTTTATGGGAAAGGGAGCCTAGATGAAATTATCTAGCACCCTGTTTAATCGCATCTTGACTCTACCCCATCCCTGGGGAGTTTTGCACTGAGTTGTTGTTCTCACTGTAAAAAATGTTTTTTCCTATATTGAGATGAAATCTCTCATGATACAACTTGTATGCATTGCAACTTGTCTTCTCCATGTGGATCCTTGTGAAGAGAGAGCCTTTATCCTCTTCATAGCCATCCTTTAAATACTGGTATGCTGTGATCATGTCCCCTGGAGCCTTCTCTTCTCCAGGGAAAAGAGACCTAACTCCTTCAGTCTTTCCTCATAGGTCAGGTTCTCCAGCTCTTTGATGGCGGTCCTTTGGGCCCTCTTCATTCTGTTCACATCTTTCCTGAATTGTGGGTACTGGAACTGGACACAATTCTCTAGGTGCAGTCTGACAGGCACTGGCTAGAATGGCTATGATCATATCTCTGTCTCTGCCAGAAGTTTTTTTTAGAACTACTGAAGCTGTTGTTACTGAATGAATTACTGTACCAGTTGTCCTGGAAGAGGATTTTGACATGAGCACCTTGGAGAATACTTAGAAGAAACACAAAGTCTTTCCAGTGCTCTCATTTCTGCCACCTCTGGTAACCACTATCTTGTAGGAGGGTTCTGCTTTTGTAGTAAAATACGGGCAGATTTCTAGCTCAGATAGCTGAATGAAGGGCAACTAGTTAACAAACAGAGGAGGCTTTGCTTTGTTAGAAATTATGCTGCTTTCTATCTGGGAATCGTAGCTGTGGGGGAGTGTGAGTGTTGAGAAGCTGAAGAGATCTGTACTGCACTGAGAGTGGAGAGGTCACTGTTATCCTGAACCGTTTCTGACGTGGATTCCATCCAGTCCCTACTAAAAAGGAAAAAAAAGAACCAAACCGGTAAGTCACATGAAAGGATCATTTACCTCTTCAAATCTACCAACACACAGTTTTCTTTTGTGGTTCTTTTTTTTGTCCCCTCTCAGTTTTTACCGTGTTATACAAGCTCTGTCTTTCTTTTATCATCTTCCAAGGAAGGGCAGACAGTCTGCCAAGAGCTAGACAGTGCCATTTTCTTGGTAGTTTGTTTTTTTAATTTGATTTAAAAAAAAAAGTACGGACTTAGTTTAACATTTTTAATGTGTTCTGAGGCTGTGGTTGTCATTCTCATTTTAAAATGTCATACCATTTAATTGTGACATTTTCAAAATATTGCTTATTGTTTCATTCAGACTAATAAATTTATTTAACATTGACCTAATTTTGGAGGCCTTCTTAATCAGAGCATGTGAACTATCTGTGTCTGTCACAAAAGTAACTTTTGGTTGGCCAAGCCTGAAAGCAGAATTGGGTCTTCCATGTTTCATGAAAGTCAGTATCTTGACAGAGGAGAGAGATCCTTCTAGTGACCTGATGGACAGGCTGTGGAGAATCCATCCCTGAGGTCATCCTTAAGATACAAATGCACCAGACTTCATTGATACCATTACTTGAGTATTTTGTAATAATTTTCTGATCTTTTCCTCTTCTGGTTCAATAGATAGACCAAAATATCCATTATTTGGTCAAAATACATTATTATTTTTCTAAATGCCTTTAGAAATCCATCACCACTCTGCACGTGTCTGGGCTTTGTGCAGGTATCCTTATGAAGCAGGTTGTTGCAGTGTTCCTCATCATGACTAGGAAAATCTGCACTTTTATTCATACAAGGCTGCAGGACACCATCCACTATCCACTTCCATCATCAAAGACTCAGTTCTTCAGCCCATAACAGCCAAGGCCTTGACTTTGTAAGGAACTAAGTGCATGCTCACTTTTACTCGCTTGTACTTATGTGGAGCAATCTGGATAAGTGGGAATGTGTGGTTGGACTTGATGATCCTAGAGGTCTCTTCCAACCTTAATGCTTCTGTGATTCTGTGATTCTCTAAGGCTCCATGTAAGTTTTCAGTATAGCCTCCATGTTGACTTCCCTCAATAATTCCTCAAACTCATATCAGATCCCTTCTATGGCATTTCTTTCCATCAGAAAGAGAAGAAACCAGATACAGAATTCTGATTGTATGGAAGTTTCCCCTTTTAAAATGTTTCAGAGACTTGTGTCTCAGTCTGAAACAGGAGCAGCAGCTGCCTTTTTTCAATTTATTGGAAATAACTGTCTTTTTGTAGTCTGAAAAAAGCCTAGTACCTCATTTTGCTGTTGTTGGCTATGTTTTTTCAATCTGTCTAGTCAGACAACACCCATGAACTGCATTTCATAAAAGCAGTAATGAATTTAAAGAGCAGTGAGGGAGATTTAGTTTGGATATTAAAGAAATATCTTCTAGTGGGGATATTTAGGCCTGGGATTAGGTTGCCTAGGGAGGTCAAAGAATCTCCATCACTACAAACTTTCAGACTCTTGTTTGACAAATGTCTGCCAGGAGTTATTTTGTTGATCTTGCCTTATATAGACAGATAAGTAATATAACCTTTAAAGTCCTTTCCAGCTCTATTCTTTATGATTGCTAAGAAAGGAACAGCATACATGAATTAGGAAACAGAAGCACTCACACCTCATCCCAGATTCTGAAACAATCTTAACAACAGGGCTGTGTAACAAGGAATAAAACATTTGTTTTCTTGAAACTTCAAGATGCTCTGCAATAAACGTGTGCTTTAGAATACGGAGGAAGTATCATCATTAAACACAGAAGTTAAATGTATTTTTAGACATATAAGAGGACATGTTGTTAGTAGCCTAGCAACAGACTCGTCATCCAACACTGTAGTGCATTTAGAGACACACAGATGTGCTTGAATGAATACTTTAAAGATAAAAAAATAAAAATAATCTTGAAGCACTCGTTCTTACTCATCACCATAAACATCAGCAGCATCAATTGCAAAAAGTTTCTGTAGGTTGTGTTCTTCTTTTCTTGTCAGCCAGGGAGCCTTGCTGATTTCCACAGTGTACTCAAATGCGGTGGGATAATGTCATTAATGAGGATACTGTGGAGTAACTGAAAAAATGAGTTCTGATAAATGAGATTCTGAAGCTAAAGCCTCCAAGGATCCATTTAGTCCTTTAACTGAGTAACCCATTTTCCCCAGGTGGTCAGCACAAAGGAAGTATCTTTTTTTTTCATTTCTGAAAATCTGATTCTGGAAGTTCAAAGAGAGAAAAGAAGAAGAAGAAAAAGAAAAGAGAAGAAAAAGAGAAGAAAAAGAGAAGAGAAGAAAAAAGGAAAGGAAAGAAAAGAGAAGGAAAAGGAAAAGGAAAAGGAAAAGGAAAAGGAAAAGGAAAAGGAAAAGGAAAAGGAAAAGGAAAAGGAAAAGGAAAAGGAAAAGGAAAAGGAAAAGGAAAAGGAAAGAAAAGGCACACTGGCACAGAATCTTGGCATGAATAAGCCACTTTGTTGTTAAAAAACAATGACATATAGCAAGGTTCAGATCATTCTCAGATAGTTTTGTCCAGTTAAAAGTAAATAAGAGCAGGGATAAGAATAACTGTTTTGCTGTGGAAGACTATATCAATGACTCTGAACAAATCTTTGTAGCACGTCAGAGGATGGGGCATATAATTTTTACATCAACCTTTGTGGAAAATATATCATATTTTGGAGAAGTAAATGTTAGAGGTAAATGCAGGGAAAGAATGTAACCTTTTGTGTTTGGAGGATTTCTGAGTATTTTAAAAGGTTGTGTCTAGAGGAGCTGGACCAGGAAACCAATAACCACTTCCTTCTTTGCCTCTTATTTTGACATTCAACTAAGGAAAGTAAAAGAACATTGTTTAAGATATCTCTGATAAATGCAATTCATCATGAGATGAATGAAACCAAAACACAGGAAATCACAAGATTAATGACTCTTCTAGTCAGAGAGAGGAGAAGGATACAGATGCTGAACAGAAGGCGTATTATTCCTCCCTTCAGTCACTGTGCAGTGGCTGTCCATCCATACTCAAGGAATGACTTGCTGCATTTACAAAGCAGGGTTAAAGAAAGATGCCAGGAGGCAGACTGGTAAAGAGCCATTGCAGTGTGCTTCAAAGGCGAGTGCACCTTTAAGCGCTGAGGAAAATGCTGCTTTAGGTGTTACACCTATCTTGTTTGACAATGCATCTGCACATAGCCTGACTACAGTGCTAGCAGCCAGCAGCTTTGTTAGCAACACTTTGTTGTGTAATGACAATTGGTGATCCCAAGCTGGCAAAACTCTCCTTACAGCTTTGAAACTGTACTGAAATTACTGCAGAAACCCTTTTAATTCAGAGCAGAATTTATATATTCTGCATTTAGCTCTCCCTTTCTTGGGATAACTGTCAGAGCCAATTCAATTGCTGTCCTAAATGTACTGAGATTACAGAAGTTGATCTTAAAAAGCCAGTAGACTGTCCCAGGTGTAGGAGGTGATTTAAAAGACACAGAAATTTGGAAATTTGCCCTTCATTTATTAAACTACCAGACTAGTCCTCATAGTGAAGGGGTAGTTACTACAGGGTACTGGAGTAATCCTTTGCTACTTCAGTAAGAGTTTATGAAGAAGCTGCTCACTATGTAACTGTGTGGGGTCAATGAAGCTGGAAGTTGTTTTCATAGGGCTGAGATGCACACCTTGATGGGGGATAGTGTGTTGATTACATTGGTTTAGGAACAGGTATATTCAAAGTGATACATAAAACAATATAGTCAAGGATGTATGCACTTCAAGGAAGCTAAAGGTATACCAGGACAAAACTGCTTACATGAAAATAAGTAAACTATACCACAGCTTGATTTTTATTTCCAACTACTTTCTTTCACAGCTTCTGCCGTGTAATGTCTGTAAATGACACACTGGGAGACCTGCCTGACAACAATATGTCATATTCCATACTAAATCTGGGTCAGAGTTATTTATAGGAAATTGTGCATGGGTGCAATAGAAGAATGTGCAACAGACCGACAGCTCTTGCATGCCTTGGAGATTAGATATTGATCTCAGGCTTTCCACACCAGGCTGCTGAGTAGAGAGGGAGCAGTAGTTTGGAAAGTATAGGCAGCATAGACTTTCCAATGATACACATCAACTTTGTAATGCATGTGCAGAGACTAGTGAAAATGAACCAAAATAGTCTCCCAATTAGCTCCTGGAGTAATTTCAAACATGGCAGGTTTTATTTCTGAGATATATCTTCTTACCATTATGTAGAACTAAAGCATCATCTCTGACTATGCCATATATTTCATCAGAAGAGGAATTCTGCTTGTCATCACTAGCATATTCTTTTATTATTTTATAGCTTTGTTTACAGGAAATTTAACCTACGTATATCTCCTTTGCAAAGAAATCCCGTATGCTATCCTTGTAGAAATACTGGGTCCTTGTAGAAGGGATGCAGTGGTATCATCAGATGGTATTTTTGCATGACAGATGATACACAAGGATGTAAATGTAGTTTTTCCCATTGGAATGGTCTGGTTAAATTCATTAGGGACTGCCAGGCTGAAGCTAATGTGTACACTCAGCAGCACTCCTTGGGAGCTCATGTGTTTTCTTGTATATCAGAAGAGAGTGACATCTGCCCCACCACCCTGCAAATGAGTATGAGTATGCCTCTGGTCACGATTTGATTGGCAAAATACGAGTTCAAAGTCAAGTTTGGACTTGGGAGAAAGCTCAAGCCTACTCCAGAAATGCAGTGGGGATACTGCCGTATGTGGAGGTGCACCCTAGGAACAGTAATTCATCTGAATGTATCTGTTCCTCTTTTTGCTCAGGATGGATAACAAGATGTGACTTCATTTGCAGTTACCAAAGGATCTGAACTGCATAACGTACATCACTTTGTTTTCACATTTGCTTCAACTCTTTATAAACTTTTGTGCAATTCTAACAACAACTGCCTCATAGTTAGGTCTTTTAGTATCCATTAGATGGCAAATGCTCTTATCTAAAAAGGTTTTTGTCATCTAGACCAGATGGTATAATTCATTTCTGTTATGAATGCTTTTTAATGTGGACAGCATGAAGTAAAGACATGACAAATATACAGGATGGCTGGAAGAAATAATATATAAATAAATGGTTCCAGGAAGATCAGATATGTCATTTCTGTACTTTATGTCAGCATGGATTACTGCAATTTCATTGTCAACTTGGGTTTTTATTGCTGTATAAATGCACTAGAGTTAGTGAGCTGAATATACAAAAAGAGCACTCATTTAACAAGTGGAGCTAGGAAGCAAGAGCAAGACGCACTGAGGATGTGTACCTTGCCATAAGTTAAATGTTTGGAATAAGCCTGGATCCTAGAGCACCAGGATGAGGTTATGGACTTATGTGCACAGTATACTGCAAAGGACAGGCCCACACAAGCTAACAAGCAAATACTCAAGAAAGAGATAGATGTAAAATTCTTCTTTTCTGTGATTTTTGTCTTCAAAGCTGAGTCGTCTTCTGTTGGAGAATGTTCCCATTTTTTTCCCCACCCACTCTAGAGAACTTAACAGAGCTAATATTTCATTTGTTTCTTTTTCAAATATGCCAAAGGCTGACTTATCTGGTGGGCCACTAGTGGTGTCTTGTTCTGAAATTACAGTCTAATGGTGAGAATACTAATCCAGGAAGGGAGATACTTAGGTTCAGTTTTCTTGTGAGGCTTCAAAATTACAAATCACAGAGCACTGAAGAGAGACCCTATGCACAGTACAGTACATTTAATCCTGCTGGAAGTTTTAGTGAATTTACTCAAAATCCTCCTACAATGTTCAGCAATGTAAGCAGCAGGTCCACAAAGCTCCTTTTCTAATGCATACGTATATGTGTGTGCTGATATTATTTGAATGGGAAAATAAGACAATCTAAATGTTGCTAGTTACTAGTACTATTACCAGCACTAGATTTGTACAGGGAAAGAACTGCAGGTCATTCTACTTAAAGATACAATCATTTTCCACAGAAGAAAAAATAAGGAATAACTCTGCAACATAATGAGCAATTAATCTATTCCTCTTGTCTTCTAACTCTAGGGCAAGTAGAATGAAACGCAGTCCATGGGTTCTTTCAGCTTTACTCTGTGCTTTACTGAGAACACCTCAAATGCTGCTGAAGAATTGGCTTTTTAACAAACATTCTGAATCTTGTTTTGTTCAGCCCACTGCTTTACGTTTTTACCAAAATACTGGATTTAACATGAACATTGATAATATTACAACTCCCACCTCAGCCTACTCTGGGGCCATACACTGATGTGACGTAAAACACCACATGTGTCAAACTTACTCAGGTGCAGGGGAATTAGTGTTTAGTTCATTCTATCTGATTGAACAAAGAATGGCTAGAACTTCACAGGATTTTCAGGAATTATTAATGTCTTTTTTGTTAATGTATCTTGAAGCATCAAATGTCTCTTTAAATGTCCTCAGTCCTTCACTTCTGCAGAGGCTTTACTTTTAGTAGCCTTCCACTTAGGGAATTATCTTGTGGTTTGTTTTTTTTTTCCCCATTGTATCATGTGCCTCACACTCCTGATCATGGGCTCAGTGATCACTAACATCCAAAAGTTGAACAGAAGTATAGCTCATTCAACATCCTTAACTCACCTGAATATCTTCTACAAGTGTCTTTTAAAGGCACAGATCCTCATTGAGGTTATACTTGATTAACGTTCTGTATTTATTTGAAGGTGCCTTTTCTCCACTTAATTATAACTGATTTATTGGAATGTCTTCCAAGTGAGACCAATTTATTCTAGTGATAATGAATTCTCTATAGCTGCCACTTAATCTATAGAAATAATACCATTTAACAAACATTCACTTACTGTAACTCAAGTTGTTGTCTTGGGCAATTTTACTAATTTAAAGAGAATGTAGTCAAGAGCAGTTTTATTAAACATAGTTTCATATTTATTCGGATGTCTAAGAATTTCTTCTGTTGGTTGGGCAGAACATTTAACAGGAGAGACAAGACATTTGCAAGGGTCTCAGTTTAGTCAGACCCAATCCAGAAAATGCACTGAAGCTCCTCTCTGGTTAAGCAATAACTTCCATAGTTCCTTCCTGTCTACTCTTCAGGTTTTGTCTAGCCCCCATTCAAAACCATAGCGAAAGGGTTGTCTGTGACTTAACACAAACAGAAGATTAGGACTACTCAATCTAGAGGCATTTTCCCTGTCAACCCTAAGGAGACAGATGCTTCAGGGGTACTGTGAAAGTCTGGCTGAGAAGATAAATAAGCAGGCCTCCTGCCCAGCCAGCTTCCAGCATTCACTTCTTCCTCGTATCCTCATGACTGAGACTTTCAAAGCCAGGCTCGATGTGGTCGCACAGATGCTTGCAAACCCCATAACCATGTCCCAAAGGTATGATAAGACTGAAAGTCTTCCAGAATTTTCTTCATAAATTATAAGGAGCCAAACATCAGCTTTGATGTTTCTTTCTGCCTCTCATTGCAAGCTGGACGAGGGTGCTAGCTCTACTCAGCAATTACAGCCAACCACAAAAAAACACACTATAGTGTACTGCTAAAAGGGACTGCTTTAGCCATTTTTTCGCTACTGTTTTACTTCACAGTTTGTAGAGAAGTAGCAATCATAATGCTGCCAGTTTAAAACATGAACAGAGTCACAGGTTCTTCTAAAGCAATGAAGCATGATTTTAAGGCAATGAACAAATATATATTGGGAGGTAGAGTTGTTTGGCTTTGTTTTAAATATTTAATGCATGCTTGAGTAATTTTATCGTGCCTTTTGGTGAAAATACGAGAACTAGAAACTTAGCTGAGGCTCTCATACAATTTTTTAAATACAGCAGCTGGGGCTTTAATATGTTATTTATTGCTAGACTTTCAAGAAAGTTGCAGAGGCTGGAAATAACATTTTTGTAGAGGTGTTTTTCTGTGTGTATGTTGAAATTAGGAAAAAAAAAAGAATGCCAAAGGGAGGTTAGAATGGCACACTTCATACATTGAAGCATGGAGTGGGTATCTGAAAATCCTGAAATGTGAATTTCAAGGTCAGCTGTCCTAACATTCCTCTTCACCTCCTCCTCAAATCCTGCCATCTTTAATCTGTTGCAAAAGCAAACAATGTGCTCCTTGGAAGTATATTGACAGATTCAGGGATAAGACATTTCTAGCAAAAATGCTTTTTTGCGCAAGTAAAATCAACAACCCTGGTGAGTGGTTTGATGCCTGAAGCTCTCACCTATAATTACTCTGCTTTTGTTTTCCTCCCTTGGCTATCGGAATAAAGATGAAAATGCTTTATTTTTCTCCCAAAGAAAATCTGAGGGGGAAAAAAAAGCATCCATATATATATGTCACTTCTCTTATTTTTGGGAAGAGGCTTAAAATAAGAGATTTTCTAAAGAAGCTTAATAAGCACCATAGAAGCCCTTCAGATACACTGCAAAATAAGAAGGGTAAACTAATGATATCAGCAGAAATAATCTATAACAAAGGAAGAACACACACCTGATAGATATATATCTAAGCAGAGTGGAAAGAACTGAAACAGAAGAATGTGAGAGCAGGAAATACATTTCCAAATTAAGTTGGAACAACAACTATTGTAGCTTATTTAACTAAGCCATTATTTTTACTTTCCCTTGTTTGGCTAATCGAGCTCTCAGGATAGATATCCAAATGAGGGAAGCTGAACATTGATGGTAAGCAGTAACAGCTGGTAAGCTAATCAACTGAGTCAATGTTTCTGGTAAAGATGTCTCTACATATGCATTAGCTATCTATAAATATATGTAACAGGAAACCAAATTTCACTGGTTGGGAGAGGTAGAAAGTGAAAATTAGAAGTAGTGTTTCTAATTATCAGTTTCAACTAGGAAAAATATCCAAAGTAGTTTTAAAATAGTAGTCTGCAGCTGGGAAGGGCTTCTTGTCCCATTATAAGCAACGGAAGAAATCAGGACAAGGATTTTGCTTTTGCTCTTGGAAGCTTCAAGAAACATGACATTGCTGTATCAGTGATTAAGAAGGTGAATTATCTGTACTGCTTTTTTAAGTCTAGGTCTCTCTACTGGCCTGTGTGGATAATCCACCTTTCTAGAATACTGTTCCCCATGAGCAAAGGCCCAGTAACAGTCTTGTGCACTTTCACCATCAGCGATATTAAGGAAGGAGACAGATGAATTGTTTCTGTTATGCATGTGTTCAGTGGGTCACAAAAGTAGGGTGAAGAGACTATTTACATAGAAATCTATTCCTCTCTTCTTACTTAAAGCTTGATCCAAATCCTACTAAAGTCAATGGAAATACTTCTGTCTGGAGGACTCAGATGCAAGTATCTGCTGCATAACTGAGAACATTGGTGTGGAAGAGAATATAGAAATCAACTCACGCTCAGGAACAAGATCTGGAGTACATTTAAAAGTGCCTTTGTAAAAATCAAGGTATTTTTCTATTACAGTCCTGTACAAAACTAGTAGGAGATGACAAAGAAAGGTGTAACACCTTGAAGGGTTTTAAAAATCAGATTGCTCTAATTAAACACTAAAAGACCTTAATTACAATCAGAGCTGTTCTGGGCAATATATGTGTGTGTGTGTGTGAATATTTTTTCTGTGTTTTGACAGCTTGCTATAAACATTACAGTTCCTGATTTACAGTTTTTATCTGTGATTAAAAGTATAGATTATATCTAAATGAATTATACCTGAATAATTGCAATGGCCAAATATTTGCCAGTTGAGCAGGTATGTACTGTTAGATTAAATAGTGCATATGAATGTATATTAATTCAAGAGGGGGGTAAAGATATAAATAGATTATCAGTGCTTTAAAGACACTTATTCTTGATTTCATGAGTTCATTTTAATGTGAATTGAAGTGGATTTGTTGTAATGGAATTTTGTTTTTATAAAAAGTTTCTACAAATTAGCATTCTTCCAATATAAAAAAAAATCTTCCTAGGGAGCTTACAGTTGACAGCATTTAAGCACAAGAGGGGAAAAAAAAAAGGCTGAAAACATGCAGAAGCATTATGTTGCTCCTTCTCGAGTATTTTGAAATTCTAATAGCATCAAATGCCCATACAGCAGCCCTCAGACAAGAGAATTCTGATTTCAAGCTATTGTCTGCCTCCTATGTGGTTCCCTGCACCTTCCTTTAGGAAATCTGTTGGTGGCAGGTCTTCCAGACAAGCTGCTGCTCTGTGTGGGTTGATCTGCTCTCCACAGATAAGGTAGCAACTGTATTTCAGATTTAGCAGCTGAGTGCGCACCCTCGCCCTTGCTCTCCCTAGGCAGGAGAGATGTGGCCCACCTCACCCCTGGGGCTGTTTGTGCTATTTGTGCCCCAGAGCCATGATGCAGAGCGATGTGGAGAAGCCTCATCTCTGTCTTCCTTTTGAAACTCGCACACCCAGGCAATGCCTCCTTCTCTGTCACTGGCTGGTGTCCCGAGAGCCGTACTCATCCAGCAGGATTAGACTGAGAATCTGTTTTTTAGAAGGCATTTGCTGAAGGCATTATGGGCTTTGTGCACATTAGTACATTAACAGGGCTGGGACTGAGCTCTGGTATGTGCTCACCATCTGCTGAAATGTTTGCACAGACTTTGGCCCAGTTCTGGCCTTGGTCAACTAGTGATTCCCAAACAGTCTTTGGGCTTGGCATGGTTAACACAAGCCAGAGACCATTCCCAAATAATCATAGTAATATAGTAAATTTTATGTATAATATTATCACATGATTTTACTCTTTCTCAGAGTAGTAACCCAGAGGAAAAGCAGGGCCAGAGACTGGTAAAACAGTACTTATTCTGTCGGCTTTCCTAAAACATGCTTTAATCACTTCCCTTTATCAGGCCTATGCAGACCTCGTTTGCTGAGAGAAATTAGCTGCAACTAATTTGCAAGCAATGAGTAATAGCCAATTTATCTAGAAGCTTACCACTGTTGCCTGGATACAAATCTGTTTAAATGCTTTTATATATAAAATGCTTTTAGGGTATTTGAAGCAATTTGTTTTGATGACAAATTGTCAGACTAAAGTCAGGGCACGTGGCATCACTACCGTAACCTGCTGTGTAAGAACTGCTGTCCCTGTGCTGGCACTGAAGAGATGTAATAAGGAACAGTGTCTTGTTGAGCTCTCTTTGGGGAGAGAATCCATGCGGCCTCTGAATGGTGTTCCTGATTTACCTCTAAAGGATTAGAGATCTGAGAGTGCAAAGAGCAGAATTTAATTTGATCAACTGACTCCATTTATTAGGAGCTGCCAGTGTGTTGCAAGGTAAAACACTGGAGAAAACTATTATTAAAAACCCAAACAAACAAACACTGAAATACACTGAGTTAATAAAGGGCACTCACTATATCTCTTAAAAGTATAACTGTTGGAAACGATTGCAAAGATGTTAAAAACCTGTGAGTGGGAACAAAATATTGCCAAACAGATTATTGTGCAGTCTGAAGAGGTGTTCTGAACCAGCTTTTTTTTCTCTTTCTAATATATGCGTTAGTGTTGCCAAAATCAGCCTGTGTGCAGATACATGTAAATCAAATACTGCAATTCCCAAGGTGAATGCTAAGCTGCACCCACATGTCCAGCTGCTGAACTGTGTCCCAGAAACACAAGACTCTGGTGGGAAACAAGGAAATCTCTGAGGAGATTTGCTGCTCACTCCGATTAGACCCACACTCTGCTTTTGGCAGAATGAGTAGTTTGATATAACTGTAACATATGAGGTTATGAGCTAGAAGATCTATTCTTCTTTGGCAGAAAAAGAAAACAGTGGAAAACAAAAGAAAGAGGAAAGTAACTCAGACATGAGGACAGCTGTGAAGCTTTATTTCAGCTTCATCAAAGAAAGGACACCAACGTGTCCTTTAGAAGTCTGAGACCTCTGGGCAAGGAACTTATTTTTGGTAATTTGTAGTTTTCCTCAGGTTCCCATTCCCTGGCAGCTTCCCATGCAGAGTGTGGGCAGACTGGGTAGAACAAGCTGGTTTCTATGCCTAAGATCTTCTGCACACTACTATAGCTAAAGATAATTTATGTCTGTTTATCAATAATTTTTTTAGAAGATTCAAACAATCAAGAGTTTTTCTATTAAAAACCTTGCTTAACATTTTCACAAACTTCAAGCAAGCAAACAAATGCATAAGGTAAAGTAGTCTTTACACACTGTATTAGATTGCTTCCTTCTGTCATCTTTGGCCCTTGCCTGCTTGGCTCACATTTCCTCTAGGTCTAAAAGATCTGGATGGTCACATTGTTAAAAACATCACTACCAAATCACTTTTGCCATAGCTATGTAAAGCTAGGAAAAAAAAATGTAGGCCAGTCATATCTTGTGCCTCCATTTCTTTGAATTCTCATTTGAGTTTTGATATTTCATTTTCCTTTTGGTGTTTGCAGGTGTATTATGCAGAATATTATCACCAGCACATCAAGTTAGTATGGCTTTTCTGTGTTGTTTTAAATATGTCATTATTCTGCTGGGATGTTCTGAGGAGGAAAATGACTGTGCCATAAAGATCAATACAGCCATGTAAAAACTGCTGCTTTGCTTTCTCATAGAGAAAATATGCTTTTTTTGGTGATGCTTAGAAACAGTGTCTCAGTGGTCTCCCTTCCTGTAAAATGCAGTCATCTCTGCACGAGTCATGGAGGGGCTGCCACTTGGCACAGATACTTAGCCAATATTCAGGGTCTCGCTAGCAAGGTTTTCCTTGGAAGATAAATACTTGTAGGATTCAAGTATTTCTTCACCAGATCCCTCTTTATCTACAGAAATGCAGCCAGCAGTGTGTTTCCCGCAATGCAGACGGGAGGAGCAGCAGGAGGCAGTTTTCTGTGTTGGCTTGTTTTTGTGTTTGTTTTTTGTTTGTTTGTTGTTGGGTTTTTTTTTTAATTGATCCAATAGAAAGTTCTTTACCTGCTTGCCTCACCCTCTATTTTGCCAAACAAAGCTAGTTTGTCAGTCACTTGGGTGGTGGCTGCTACTGCTTAATTACTGAACAATGAGTAACTTTCTTATATTAACTTGGGTGAGAAGTGGCTGCTGTGCCACCTTCTTAAGGGTGGAAGATCAAAGGCAGTGCCTTCTTAGCACCTGTCATCATTTGAGAGCATCAAAGAAAGTGTTCATTGCAACAACCACCTTTGGTCGTACTCTTTAAGGTATGATATAGTTTCTGCAGCTTGTGGTGGGTGGTCAATGGTCAAGCGATGCTTCGTGGTGATGGTGCAAACCTTTCTGGTTGCTTTTTTGTGGGTTGGGGTTGGAAAGTAAAAGAAGGTGATGGTCCCATTCTTATGAGAATCAATTCACTTTCTTTAGGTCTGTAAATGATAGCTTCAAGATTATTGTCATTATAAAATGAACATTAGGAGAAGGAATCAGCTAAAGGAGGTGTTAGTGGGTACCTTCTTCCCTGAGAACGACTAATTCATGCTCTGTATTAGCACTGTTTCAAGTCTGGGAAGAAAGGATAAGCTTTTGTCCTGGGGAAATTGAATTTTATCTTAGAAACAGTTTTGGTTAGCTGATAGTCTTTAATATCTTCCAGCCTCACGATAGACTGTATCAGCAAAGGGAAATAAAAATGCAACTTGGAATTTACAAGTGACTATAGGAGACTTAAAATTATGCTGTAGTTAACCGAATTTGTTCCCTGAAAGCAAAATATAAATGGAAAATTGTCAAGAGTGTACCCTAAGGGAGAGAGAAAATCTTAGTGGAAGTTACATGGGAAGTGCTGAAGCAGACTACATAGATATTAACTTATTAATGTTCAATTTAATGGTATGGATTTCTTTCTCAGTTCGTAGTTTGATTCAAGGTTCAAGAGACATTTGTTTTGACAGTTTGAAGAGACTATGACAATACAATTGGTTTAGTTCTGTGCATGCAAACCTCTTTTCCCATATTCTAAAGCCTGCTAAATCAAGACTGAATTTTTATTTTTGTAGAAAAGAAAGCTATGTTTTATGGCTTCTTAACAAAGCGGCTTCAGAATCATACACACTTACAGAGCAAGGCTATTTTTAACTCAAAAGAGGATGAAAGACATGGCAAATGTACAAAAGTTTTGTCTTGCAAATGTTCTTTCATTGGTCGTATGTATTGTCATGAATGGTCCCACTGAAATCATCCTTAAATGTAATTAACAATGCATTATTAATATTAGTAGTAATGTATGCAAAGTCCTTTCAAATGCCTTACATTCGAATAATAATTTAAAACTTACCATACTAATTATAATAAATCAATGTCAAAACATCGCATGATTGTAGCAGCTCAGGCCAAAGATCTACTTAGACTGGCATTCTGTCTCCAACAGCAGTCTTAAGTGCAAGAACATGGCAAATATATGTGACACTTCCCTTCTGCCCTCCTGGATGTATTTTGCTTATTTAGTGAGTCTAAGCAGCAGAAAGGTGACCAGCGAGTGTCTTCCCAGTTCACTGTCTGTCTCCTCATGAGCCTGAGCAGAATAACTTCACCCGCAGAGCCCTCCAGCCAGGTTTCATGAAACTGTCTCTTCTAAAATGCTCTACTCATTGCATGAAACACTGCCTTCTTTTGGTTAGTTCAGTAATTTGTGAGATATGGAAGGGAATGTCTACTCTAGAGAAAATAAAAAAAAAAAAAGTCAGTAATCTCCTATTTTCCTCTCTAATATGTATCTATGTATTTGGTTGTTGTAATCTGTCCTGATGGCACAACACCTGCCATACAGTGTGAATTTGACAACCAATCCAGTATGGATCTGCATGGTCAACATAATGTCTGAGCAGCTTCTACTTTTTAGAAGGAGAAGCAAATGGACCAGGTTAAGCTAAAGAGCAAGGCTTGACCAATGTGGAAATAACCCATATGGCTTATTACACCACCTGGAGATAGTTTCCATTGGTGGTCCCTCTCTGGCTTTTGCCTTGCAGGTGCTGCTGCCAGCAAGTGTTGTGGCTCTTCAGGGGTGGGAAAACTTGGGTACTGGAATTAATAGACAAACTTATAAAATGCTACAACACACCCTCTTTCTAAGTGGATAGTGTTGTAGATCTACAAACTCTCATTTCAGAAAGTTGTTATTCTTTGTCCATGAGATTCAGATGTGAGAGGAAGGACTCAGCAGCCTGTGGAGCTGTACTGGGAAATTACAAAGAGAGCAGCAGACATCCTGGCACACACACGTTCTTCTGAAGGTGGCAGCTGTTCCAGTCTGATTAGCAGTCATGAAACTGTTTGGTCATAAGCCAGACTGATAAATGAAGTAACCCCTTCAATACCAAATCTGCCTGTAGATGTTAGAATAAAAAGATATTAAATAACTTGTTGTTTATTTTCTAGTCCTAGTGTGTTACTTTGAAAAAAGAGTAAGGCCCCATAATGCTGAAATGTGCTATCTGAATGTAGTAGGTTTAGTTTAGGAACCTTGAAACAAATAAGTAAATTAGTTCAGTCTGTTGAATGAGATCAGAATGACTTCAAGCCAATTAGTCAAAAGGGATCCTCATTTCTTCCCCGTTCTGAAAACTATTGCTGTCTGTCAGCAGTGTCCAAAACTGTTTTCATTTTAGCCTTCTGAGCTAAGCTGGGCTGCTGAACAGCGTGATTGATCCTCGGAGCAGAATTAACGTGATTCTAGCTACAGTGGTTAGCTAGGAGTACGTAGGTTGCCTACAGGAGCTGCAAAAGCTGAGCATGCTAAAGAGTGGCTCCCCTAAGCTTTGGCACACAAAGGATTTTATGGAGGGATAACACTGACTTCAAAGATAACCAAGTTGCTATGAAAATTACATCCCATTGAGTATGACGACAGCTGGGAAAACCAAATAAGAAGATTAGGCAAAAATATAGTAGTCATAAGACTCAGCAAGTCTGCAACTCCTATTTGATCCTGGAAAGCATTTTTGAGATGATGGAGCATCCCAAGGGTATTTCCTAGGTATCCTCCATCATGGTATAAACTTGATTTACACTTAAATATTGATGGCAAAGAAGAGAAAAAAACACTAGAAAATAAGTGAAAGCTTACTGGAGAGGAAAAGATACCTGCAAGGCATTTTTTTCCCCACTAAAGACACAAATGAAAAACGATCATATAATTAGTGCCCACTGAAACACCATTTCCCAGGGGTTTGCAAACTGTCAAAACTTAAACCCCAGCCACATCATCCGAGCACAGACCCCATAGTCTGCTGGAGGTGGTAAGCTCCTATCTGCTCCTTATGCCTGAGTATGACCGTGTCTTCTTGATGAGCTTGGCAGATGCTCACTTGGAAATTGCGTTGTGCTGCTGGTGGTAGTGTCTAAGGAAAGCCGCTCAAGCAGAAAGGCTCTTTGTGTTGAAAATAGTGTCTTTGCAGCCTTCCAGGCTTTGCAAGGGGAGCTCAGGCTGTCAAACAAGACAGCTTGCATATTATAGCATCCATGCTGCTAAAATCAGAGGCTTCCTTTAAAAACAATTGTTCAAAGTTATTAATAGTTGTAGGTGTGACCCAATGAAGTAATGGGAATGGCATATGGGAAATGGGAGAATTTATCAATTACAAGATCTTTCTCTGTCTTTCCATCATTTAGGTTCTCTGGTACATTTCAGTCATTTCTGGGCAAATACTGTGCTAATTAATTTCAATTTCCCTAAGGAAAGGATCCAATCTCTTTTTTTTTTTTCTTCCCCTGAGAACATTTTCACACATTTAATCAGAATAAGCTGAGACTGCCTGAAATCAGAAGATTATGTCAAAATACATAATAAAGCCTGGAAAATGGTAGTAGCAGATTGGCTTTTTGGTTTTGTATTTCTTGGCATTTTTACCTTTAAGGAAACAAACCTCAACTTGTTCTGAAATATACATCCAGATATACTTGTAAATCTTCTGTGGAGATTTTGGTGACTGACTTCTGAGACTGAATTAGGAAACGGGCAGATAAAGGCAACTGGCAGCCCTGCGGGATGTTGTCAGAAGTAGGAATGACACTGTTAACTGCAGAGAATACAAACTGATATTCAGGGCCCTTTTTACTGTCCCGTTGGTATTTCTCATTAGGATCAGAAGCACAATCTGAAAACAAAGCAGGGCTTAGTATGGGAGGATTATGCTGTTCTACTGCCACCAATTCAAATGAATGTTCCCAGTTTTCCCTTAATCAATCTGGGATGTCTCTAATGCCATGGCAGCTTCAAAGCCTGCAAAGGACTTTGTTGCCCCCTTGTTCTCCAGCCTCTCACCTACTTTCATTCTTTGTCTTGCTAAATATGGCAATGGGAAGGTTTACAAAGGAATTGTAAAAAAAATATACAGCAGTTTGCATGTATTAGCAAAAATAAACCACTAGTGCCAAAGTATTTGTACTAACTCTGAGAAGCTGTGTCAAAGAATAGAGCACATTTTCTCTGCATTTTCCCCTAACTGGACCAGGTACAGGGCAGTGCATGGGGGTCCTACCATCGATTCTGATGTGCTTTGCATCATTGTGATGCTCTCCTCACGCAGTAAAGGCAGAGCTCTGCATGCCATCTTAAAATCAAAATGGCATCTTTGCAACCTTAAATCAGTAGAGCTGGGACAATGTGTCCTGATTTGTGGCTGAGATAGTAGAATGGCATTTGGAAGCTCTGGAGCTTTTTCTCAGCTTTCCTAAAGGCATCCACTTGCCTACATGGCTCCAGATCTATAGAACAAAGGTGGTAAAATAATCTTCCTTTTACTTGCCAGTTGATTTTTGTATTAGATTCATTACTGGGTATGTTTGCAGGGCCCATCACCCCCGAGACATCTGTTCCCTTTGTAACAGTGATGGAAATCAAGCCAGCGGGCAGCTATGCTGTGGTTGTGATGGGTCATGGGAGATGAAATTTGGATCAAAGGTTGATATTTTGTGTTACTTTGGCCCTCAGTCTCTCTTAAACCACTTTCAAAGTATTTTTATGGCATGTTTTATAGTCCCTTCAGGATCACGAGTTAGTTCCCTTTCTCTTACATTTTTCATATAAGATTTATGTTTTGGCTCAAGTCTTAAATAAATGATTTCAGTATAAAGCTTTTCATCAGTTTTAAGAGTATTGTTTATTTTTGCATCAGTCATTTAGAACAGAAATGGTTTATGCATGATATGAAATAATCTGATTTTTTATTATTAGTGATGACATGTAGAAGGAAAATATTTCCCATTTAGGGATTTTTAAAAAAGATAAAGGAAAAGTGAAATGCCAACAGGCATGTTGTACATAGCATTTTTGAGGAGCTACTCTAAAACTAAGAAGTTGGTAATAAGGGAGTAACGTAACCTGTAAATAGTGCAAAACTTGTGGGTTATCATTGTCAGGAGTCCTTTTCTTATAGTGCTACATTTTGCATATGGTACTTATCATAGATTACTATTACCACTTTTCAAATGAATAAAATGTTTTCACTCTGGGAGGAAGGTTTTTATTTCTTCCTTTAGAAGCTACTTTACAGTGACTTCTTTTCAACAGCAGACGTGACACCAAACTTGGCAGAGAATCAATATTTGTCCTTTGTTGGGGTTGCTCCGAAGCCCTTTGGAACAAACTTGGATCTCAGTTGGCTAGGAGGCACCTTCTGGTGCATTGTGACTTCACTGGGAATTGTGTTTCATGCTGGCTCTGATACATTTGCAGAGAGAAGAAGTGAAAAAGGGATTAAAGAAATCTTGGAAAGCATTGTATTACTTATCACTTACTAAATGCACTGCTAATTGAAGTCTTGAGTTGCTGATAAGAACCAGAGAGTGGTCTCAAGAACCGGCTAAACCCGACCCCCCGGATTGAGCAAGAACCAGAGAACAACTGAGTCTGCGCACAAGCAAGGGTTACTAGCGGTCACGGAAAAGGTCCTCCAGCACGACCACCAGAAGGTACTGCGCAAGCGCAGTTAGGAGGAGTTTATGGAAATGACTTCCTGGAACTAATCTTAATACGAAGCGGGGATAGGTCATGCATATGTATAGGCGTATTGGGAAATCTTATGTATATGTAACACTTTACAGCATATAACCTCGGCGAGCAGCGGCACTCGGTGCACAAGGTTTTAAGAAAGATCTACCTTGCTGCCCACCGGTGAATAAACATACCTACTTTACAATCTTATGGATTGTGGGGTCTGCTTTGTATCCGCACGTCAGAAGGAGTGTCATTTTTCAGCGGAAGCACTGTATGTATTGAGGCCAGTTCTCTTGTTATTTCAGATCTACGTAAGGCTTTCATGAATATAGTGTTCGAGTGCTTCGATATTACATCGTGTCAGGTGACAAAGATACTTGCTCCCTCTTTCAGCATTTGTAGCATCTTCCCAGCCCCGAGACTGTATAAATTGTGTTACTTTCTCTTATCAGCTATGGCTCTGCCTTTGGGGGGACTGGTTTTGGTGGGAAGGTGTGCCTGGGGTAGCTGCTGTGGCTAGAGCCCACCAGCACAGATGACCAGCCTTGGGACACCACTCCCTGCCTTCAACCAAGGATCTCAGATCCGCTGGGAATAAAAAAGATCAGTGGCCAGTTTTGTAAAGGCAGTGTGATGCATAACACCTCAACAGCTTTAAAAATACAACCATTAGTCTTTAGCTTCTTCTGAAGAAATGTAAATACTTGAGGAAAAGGCAACAGCATGAAAAACTGTATTTGGCATTACCTACATCTTACACTATGCAAGGGGGTTTGGGGAGAACACAGTGGCAATGTGCAGTCCTTATTTTGTGTAAGGCAGATAATACAGGGCCATGCATTAGGAACAGCAGTGATAAGTCTCACATAGCTGACTAGATCTCCAGTGTGTCTTCAAGTTGTTTGTGGGATCTCACACAAGGATGCCTGCCTGAGCCTGCCTTGGGGAGTTTCTTTCATAACAGAAATGGACTTTTGCTGCAAAGGACAGGAAATGGTCTGTGTGGTCAACAAAGAATATCAGGGTTGGTTTAAACTTTAAAAATTCATTACTTTACTTTTGTTTATAGTCTTTACCAAGATCCCATGAAAATCAGAAATCTTCTGGGAAGAAAAGCAAAATGAACAGGCACTTGATGCTTTTAATGTCCCTGCAGTTCTTAAATATTATTGGCTTCTGCTTTTTCTCTAGAGAGCTGCAGAAACATGGACTGTTACACAGGTGTCAATATTAATTTCAAATTGGCCATTCACAGCAATAGCTTGTCTGAAAGATAACTTGTCTGTGTTTCAAAAGCCATCAATTTGCTCATTAGAAAGCAGTAAAGGGAATTTCCCAGAAGGCTACTGATCCTGACAAATTTTAAGGTAACGTAAAATAGTGATTTCAAACATTGCACAGTGTTAGAGATGGCCCTGAAAGAAAAGGCAGGACGTATTATTCTGCCATGTAACATTTCACTACTGCTTTGTGTTCCACTGTCATAGAAAGAATAAAATGCATTTTTACTATCAATGTTAGGAAGCAAGAATATGTCACGTTTTTACGCTCAGAGAGAGAAGATGGTAATATATCTGGGACTTGCTCTAGCAACATTATTTCAATTTTTTCTTGTTTTTAAGGCAAGTACACTGAGTGTTTTATGGGAGTGCGTGTGTGTGAGAGGGAGTAAAGGTCTCTTGCGTCCCTACCAGTTCACATCAGTTCTGCACTGTGCTCATATCAACACATGACACTCTCTGCATCACCTCATCTGCAATGAAACTTATGTTATACACTCATATTTTTTATTGTTCTTAAACATACTCATGTACAACTCAAAGAAACATTTTCATGGCTAGCTAAGGCATCATTCAGGAAGATTACTGTATTTCCTTAACTGTCAAACTGTCTTTTCCTGGAGTATGTAACTAGAAAACTAAACAAAACTGCAGGTGTTTAGAACAGGCAGTTCTCACAGTGACTCCCTAAAGCATTCCAGCTTTTAGGTCTCTTATGCTGGGGACTAGACCAATGACTTCCAGTAGCATATTACTTCTAGAACTATTGGTGGAGAAGGGAAATATGTCAATTTTAAAAATCTATACTTGTCAAAGAAACAGATCAAATAAATAGAAAAGACTCATAGGATTCTTTTAAATTTAATTTTTATTCTTTGCCTTTTGTTCTGCCACTCCCATATATTATCTGCTATAAACAATGTGGGAGCTGGAGCTGCAGACCCCACAGTGGTGGGTTATCGATAGCAAAATACTTTCAGACATAATGGAGCATTTCTTTTAAATGAAGTAAGTTAAAAAGATAAGCTGTTCATTAAAAAATATGACACCTAACATATCTGCATTAACTGGTGCAAGATAATTCACCTTATCAGTCAAGGTGCAGTCAAAGGAAGCTGAGGAATTCAGTGCAATAAACCATATGCATGTCCATACCCCATAATTTTAATGTGTAAGCTTGGGGATAGAAATGTAGGCTGAAAGTGATGCCAGTTACAAGCCACAGGCACCTGACAGTTGGTGAGGGATTTAGCAATAGGAGGGTGTATTTCTGAAGTCCTGAAATGAGATTAGTGTAAAAGGTGAACAAAACCAACAAATAAAGGTAAAAAAAGAATGTCTGTATTCCTTCAGTACACATGAAAAACTGTGGATAAAGCTGTAAATCCATTTCAGGTGTTAAAGAATAAAATATCTGAAACTGTGTGAATAAAAAAATGTATAAATATTTTTATTGAAATATCATGAAATGGATACTGGAAGAATTAAATTAATGGTTTTAATGTGAAAGATGTAAAATACAATTTCATTTGGATTTATGACTGTGAGCTCATTATGGTGAATTACATGTTTAAAAGTCGTGAAATTAGTAATCTTAAATACAACTGTGGCTGAGCTCATGTTTCTGTAGCAACTCTCAGATAAGTGTCAGTCTCTAATATATTTTTAATTAAAAATCTAATTGGGATTTGATATTGCTTCTAATTAATCTCCATAAATAAAACGTAGGTTTATGCTCATTATCTACATCGTCATCTTCTTGCAGCATTTCCTACCCCAGCAAGTCTCAGGAGCTTGGTTTATTGGTCTCTCTTTCACTACACTAATTTGTGTGTGTGTGTGTGTGTGTGAGGGAAGCAGGATAAAAGACAGTATCAGTCCACATTTTGTTTCTTCGTTCAGTACCTGCTGAATTCCTGAGCTATGATTCAGTTCAAAGCTGATGTCCTCTCTGCCAGACAAACTTTGAATATTTGCTATCCCTACAGTGGGAAAATTCAGAGATTTTGTACCAGGTGGGGTGTTGAGCCCAATGGGGGTACACCAATAACTGAGTTGTGAAGAGGCTGCTGCATTGTGAATCACAGAATCACAGAATATTAAGAGTTGGAAGGGACCTCGAAAGATCATCCAGTCCAATCCCCCTGTCAGAGCAGGATCACCTAGACTAGGTCACACAGGAATGCATCCAGGTTGGCCTTGAATGTGTCCAGAGAAGGAGACTCCACAACCTCTCTGGGCAGCCTGTTCCAGTGCTCCGTAACCCTTACAGGAAAAAAGTTTTTCCTCATGTTCAGATTGAACCTCCTGTGCTCCAGCTTGCGCCCATTGCCCCTTATCCTGTCATTGGCTGTCACTGAGAAGAGCTTGGCTCCTTCTTCCTGACACTCACCCTTTACAAATTTATAAATATTAATGAGGTCACCCCTCAGTCTCCTCTTTTCCAAGCTAAAGAGACCCAGCTCCCTCAGCCACTCCTCATAAGGGAGATGCTCCACTCCCTCAACCAACTTTGTGGCTCTGCGCTGGACTCTTTCAAGCAATTCCCTGTCCTTCTTGAACGGAGGGGCCCAGAACTGAACCTGATATTCCAAATGCAGTCTCACCAGGGCAGAGGTGAGGTATAGATGCCTTTCTCCAGATGTTGTTTGTGGCTCTGACTTGCAAAGAGAGCCTGCTATTGTATTCACCCTTGCCTGGTGACAGAAAGACCTCCATCCAGAACCTTGTCCAAATTTCGTACAGAAATAAAAGTGTCTTTCAAAATCTTCAGGCGAAAAAAAAAAAAGCTCTAATTATATAAATGAAATATCTGAGCAGAATGCCCTCTAGAAGCTTTGAAAGTTGTTCTTGTTGTCACTGCCTGTACAGGAAATTAAGGCACAATTTGGAAGGACTACTGTGCCAAACTCCTTTATATTAACCTTTAGTCTTCCTAACTTGTTGCTGTTTGAGAACCAGAAATGATTTACCTTCTGAAACACAAGGTGAGATTCATTTTAGGTAACTTTAGGTATTTATTACATACATATCTAAATCTGAAATATGTGTTTAGAACATCTTCCTAGCCACAGTCAATAGATAAATAGGCATTTCCTCAGTTTATTTTGTCGTCTTTATACTGAATATTTCTTAATAGAGGTGCACCTCATGGTGGAAACATCCAGAGTCAGGTAAGATACTTCTCTCAGGAGGCTGTGGTGGTGTGGCTGGATTTGATCAGTGGACAACGTGCTGAGCACCACCTTCTGTGTACCCAGAGAAGCTGCAACCCCTGGCCCCACCAGATGTGAGACTCATTTATGCCCCTGAAGCCCGCATTTACTTTGACATAGCTCCCATCACCATTTGTTTTTGCCATGACATTGTTTTGTGGTCCTATTCCATTCGTTCAGATACTTCTAACCTGTATTGTAGCACCCTATTATCTATTGTATTCTGAAAATAACACTTCAATAAGCAAGAAGAAACTTGCTTGAACGTGCAAGACCAGCATTCCCTTATTCCAATGTTGTTTGTGTCATCTGCAATTGTGTGTTCTTGCAGCAAAGCCTGTCCCGCAACATTTAAGAGGGGATTATGCCATGCATAAAGCTGTTGTGCACATATCTTCCCATTTTCAAAACCACGGCTGCAGTACTTGAGTAGCAAACCAGACACCCTTGATGAAGGTTCTGATTAAACACACACCATTATCCTGATTAATATGCAAATAAGCAATGCTAAACTGTTTATGGGATTCAAACTTTAACCACTGACCCACTTCAACAAATGAGGACTGCAATCACGCTCCTCATAAGGACAGTGAACACAACTTCTTTTGCTACTGGCTTGAGCAGAAGGCTCTCGATTTTCATGTTTTATGCTCAGAATATAAATTAGTTTCTTCTTGTCTGAAGCTTCTTTATGTCTGTAAGTTTGAAGACAACTGTTTTGTTCAGATACTGCTTTTCCTTATTAAACCTACATTTGAAATATAAGCAAAAAAACACGGCATAGTTAATCTGTTGGCATATTTCAAAAACAGGATAAAATTAAAATGCAGGTCTTTTGTCCGACTTCTACAGCGCGATCCAGTAGCACCACCTGCTGTTTATAGAGAGCACTGCTGTTTTATAGGTACACATCACCTTTTATTTAATATACAAATCATCTATACAGTTTAACCTTTTTGAGTGGATGAGACACATGCTTCTAAATTCCTTTTTTTTTTTTTTCCTGAAAAGCCATTGTAAGTGTCCTTTGCAGGAAAGGCAGATATTAAAACAGTGCTAGACTTTTCACAAGGTACATCATAATACTGAATAATGACAAGAGGTATATTTAAAGGGGAAAAAAGCCTGCTTAGAGGTCTTATTTTTGATGTTTTATTTGTGGAAAATATTTTGGCAGAAACCCACATCTTCTCTGCAGCAGTAAATGGTCTGGTAAATTAGAAAGCCATTGCACTAATTTCAGTGAAGGAGAAAACAAAGCAGGAATATTTTTATGCTTCAGTGTGAATTAAATTCTAAAGCATTTTCAGAGATCCACTTGAGGTTGCAGAAATGGGAATCAGCTTATGATAGTAAGGCATAAAAATCTCTGGTATATGAGCCAAGAAAAAATTTTTTTTCATCCAAATCTGAGCTCATTTTTAAGTCATTAATGACCATATAATTTGTCCTTTTCCCTTTCTCTGCTTCCCTCTTGCCTTGGTGCTGGTAATTCAGGCCTTTCCAGTACAGTATTGGGGTTTTCCTGTGGCTTTGAGCTGTGCCTGGCAATGTGGGATTCCCAAGAAGGGGCAGCGCTTGCAACTGATGCTGCATCAGTGGTACAGAGATGCCCCATGGGAAGGAACTTTTCACAGACAACAACCCTTCCTCCCTGTCCCCCAAGCATGTCCCGTGGCCCTGAGCATCTCTCACAAGGCTGCAGCTCACAGTGCCTCCTGGGTTTGCCCAGAAAGCATCTGGGTCTTTACTGGTGTTACTTCACGAACTGCCATTAGAGCCAACAGCACTGCAGTCAGATGGGGGCTCGCTTCACAGGAGGCAGAGCGGGTTGACTGCCCCATGGCTATGGTGGGCATCGCTGAATCCACAGCACCATCCCAGAGCACTCCTCCTCATGGACTAGCTTGGGCAAAACAGAAGATCATGGAGAAAATGAATTAGGAAGAAATTCTTTACTGTGAGGGTGGTGAGGCACTGGAACAGGTTGCCCAGGGAAGCTGTGGATGTTGTTCAAGGCCAGGTTGGACACGGCTTTGGGCAACCCGATCTAGTGGGAGGTGTCCCTGCCCACGGCAGGGGGGTTGGACTGGATGATCTTTAATGTCCCCTCCAACTCAAAGCATTCTATGATTCCATGATAGTTATTTACAAATATGGCATTTTGAGTAAGACCATGTGTCCTGCTGGATTTTCTAATGTAGGAGTCAAGTCTCAGTATAGGAGAGGGTTTTTAAGTGGAAAGGGAGAATAATTACAGCTTCACTAAGGAAGAGTAAAAATATGTCAAAGATATCTAGTGAGAGGTCTAGACAGACTCTAATGAATGTTTGTGAAGCGTGCAATACTGCAGTCAATATTTACATCACTGATGCAAGAAAGTACTGAAGTCCCAGATACTCATTAGTCTGAAAGAAAAAACTCCCTGACTTCATTCAGAAGAAGTCAAATAAAACTTCACACTCTATCTTCTAAAGAAGACGGAAAACCAGGGGAAGCAAGCCCCAGTTTATTCCAGCTGAAACTACACTGCTTGTAGATAAGTTTAATAGAATTGGTGGAATTTAAATGAAGATCTAGGAGAAAGCCAAATGCCAAATTCCTACTGTAGCAAGCAGACAGTGGAAAAGAAATGGAGCTTAACAGTTCAAGAGGTGAATTAAGAAAACAGCCAGAAGTGTTGAAGTAATTAGTTACATCAGTGGAACCTGACAGGCAAAAGTCAAAAAATAAAAGTTGATGCAAGTGCAAAATAACTGAAAAGCTAAATAAGAACGTTTAACTTCGATCAAGATAAGCCTGATATGTTAGTGAAGGAATGATGATTCAGTGTGTACTACTTTGATGCTGAGCTGCAATGGCAGAAAAGCAGTTTCCACTGGATCTCAGGGAATAACAGGACTAATCCCTTGCAGCACTGTGCTTTAGCAGACCAACTTCAAGGCAGCTATTCCAAGTTCCAAAAATTTTCTGAAATTTGACTAGTTTGCAACTTGTTATCTAGTTGGAGGCCAACTTTGTAATTAGTGTTGCTTGATCCTCAATTCCTTATCAAAAGATTCCCAGAACAGTCTACAATCTGTCCGATAGAGAATACAGGTAACAGACTGCAAAGGATTTTGCTCCAGTCCTAGCCTGTAGTGGTGGTGGTACAACACTTTTGAATGCAGAAAAACACATCCAGGTCCCTCAGTTAACCTAATCATTGTAGACTAGACTGGTTTAGCTGGAAGGGACCTACAATGATCATCTAGTCCAACTGTGATGAAGCTGGGACGAGATGATCCGGTACTGGTTCACCAGAACTAGGTTCACTCTAGGTCTAAGGAGCGGCATGCAGACAGAATAAGCAGAAAGTATGTAAGCAAATTCATTTCCCTCAAAATGAATTGTCATCTTTCTACTGTAATGGCATCCTATGCACTAGAAACATTTAATAAAATCAATACAAGGGAACAGATTTCTAGCCTTGAAATTCCATCTCCTGAAGAGTAAGATTTAGAAAAATAATGAGCCAGATTCTCCTACTTTCACTTTGCTCTGCAAAGCATCTTCTTCAGTGTATTATTAAGGGTATATGCATTACCCAGCTATAGACTGTAAGAGGACCAATGCTGAGTAGACAGCACTCATTGAATAGTTAGAGCTTTCCCTTTTACTAACCAGCAAAAATACCACTATTGAAGATGGTTCTTTCCATTTCCATTTTTCCATCCATAAAAGAGATGAACCTGTTCACTGTAACAATATTCTTAAATAATTAGTTTCTAGAACTAAATGAAAGGAAACACCTTTTATTGCAGAAACCATTTTAATAAGGTCAAAATATACAAAAAACTATCAGAACAAATGTTGGGTGAACAGAAGATCAAAGAGTAATTGTGGCCTCACTGCACAGTAAGTGCTACGTACCTCATTATTCATTTGAAATAAAATTGCGACACTTTTTAAAAAAAACCAAACAACTGTTTTATAATTGTCCATCCTACATGCTTATTCTGTCTATTCTACTGCTGCCCAAAATGCAGGAGTTGCATATTTCAAATGAGCCTGCAGCTAGAAAGGTTTAACTTCTCTTTATTGATTCAGTTCATATATGTTCTAACAAAACGTAAATGGGTTTTATTTTCTTTTAGGGCTTACTTGCAAGTCTTGTTTTACAGGCCATATTCTACAACATAGCTTTGGTAGTAGTCGATGCAACATTTTAAAGAATGTTTGCTATTCACACAATTGGCATTAGATGTTTAAAATATGACTGAAACAGAAGTTAATTTGTACAAACAGACAAAGAGGCTAAAAAGATATTTCAGAACCATCATTGAAAGCCTTTACTGTATCATAGTCACTTCAAGTGTGGTAAAGCAGTTTTCTACCATTTTCAGCTTTTCTTCAGAAAGCAGGTTCTCTTGCTTCAGTTGTCCAATCAGAGCTTCCAAGGACCTGAGTCTCCCTAAAGTTTTTATCTCCTGCATTTCAAGTATAGTGATCTTGGAATGGAGCTTTGAAATTTTCTGCCAAAGGTGATCTCTGTCTATGTCTTGTTTGCAGTATGAATGCTCAGTTTGTAGTATTTCACTTCCACCATACGCATTCAAACACACAGATTCATCGGTTTCTGTCTCTTCTGTGTCGAGAAACTCTTGCTTAATAGGCAGGAAAGGACTATTTACTATTTCAGGCTTTTCTGGACTCTCAGCTGGCACAATGATAGCAATGACAGATTCTTCACTTCCACTGAACTGTTCAATACTTTGTGTGACTGTACTCAGTAAAACTGCATTTTCACTAGTTGGCTGGACTTCAAAAGAACAACCTACAACAGGAGCGTTAGGGTTTTCAATTGCATAGTCAGTAATTGAACCTAAAACATTTTTCAGTTTCAGAGATGAATTCAAGTAGTCAGGGTCTGCAAATTGCAGGACTGTAGCTGTACAACCTACTGGATCTTCCACAGAAGTATGAGCACTGGTAGCTTCCATGCTCTGGATTGCTGCTGCCATTAAAACAGGATTAGGTTGATGTATATGGTGCTTAGACGAATTATCAAGAATGACACTGCCTTCCTGAAAGCCTTCTCTGTTTTGAAGTTGTAGTTTTTGAATTTGTAAAGGTTTACTCAATGCAGCTGAGCAAACTACTTCTGCTTGTTCATCTACATTGTTTGCAATTATACGATTTGTCTTTGGTGCACAAGGTTCAAGTGATACAGATGCCTTCTCTGAGTTTACATTTGTCTTTCTTTCTTCCAAGTCTCTCTTCACCTCTTGTGGGCTGTTCTGAGAAGAGTCTTTTTCCTGAAGAGGAAGAAAAAAAAACAACAAACAAAAACCACCACAAATGCAATCACCCTGTAACTAGGAAATCACTCGAATGTAAAAAAAGATTGGGCAAATCTCATTCTATAGCATGGTACTGTGTAACCAGGAATTTAGATGAGCACCACTCAAAAATTACACCAGAGACGTGGAAATTCATGTTTCTTCCACAACTTTGCCTCAGGTGCTAAATGTTAAAATAACATTTTAAAGCTCTAAAGGCAATAAAAGTTGTTTTTTCTTCTACAAACTCTAGGTAACTTCACTGATTTATCTGAATTGTCATAATTTTAAAAGCACTTGAAGAGAAGTGCCTAAACAAATCTGTTTGGACAAAGACTAGCTATCATCAACTATTACCACCTGAAATGTTGTATTAAATATATGTCTATTAAGTATACACAGTGCAAGATTTTTGCATTAAAGATGCAAGAAATTTGTTTTAGAAAGATATGCCAAACTTTTAGTCGTGTTCTACCCAAAAAAGAGCATTTAAGAACAACAACAACAACAAGATTAAGAACACAGGCTTGCAGAATAGCCAAACATATTAGTGCACAATCAAATAGGCTGTTTTTTAAACAAGCAATTTAATTCTGACAACTAAACTTTGCAATTCACAAAAATTGAGACCTTTTTTTGAGTGGATAGAAATCTGAGCAGAAGAATACAATTTTAACAGGGCTTTAAACAGAAAGAGGGACAATTTGAAGCTTAGCCTTTTTTTTGCCACCTTCTTTCCCCCTCCTCCACATAAACTACCTTACCACATGATTAGATTTAAGATCAGTATCCAAACAAGCTTTTTATAGTGTCAGTCAGTAAAACAAAAATACAGTAATAGCAAGTGTCTTTCAATTTCCCTTTCTCTGTTTTACCAGCAGCTGAAAAAGGCTTTCTCAGACTAAATCCTTTAGATAAACCTCTTATGAAATAAATTAGGGGAATGTCTCCCAAATCCTTGCCTATCAGAAATGCCATTAAGGTTGGAGGAAAGGCACCAAAACACCTCTCAGAACAGAGTTGCCTGCTTTACTTTCACTGAAAAGCTTCCTTGTCCACTGGTTCCTGTCCTCACACTCTTACAACAGTTTTCAAAATAAAAATCTTTGCAAACTGATGTAGAACGATTGCTGACGTTGCTACAAACTATTGTAGAACGATATTGAAATATAGGCAACTATCACTGCTCTTGAGACACATTCTTTATTTAGAAGAAATAATATGAAGGGTTTCCTGAAGAATCATTAAGCATTTCTGGGAAGATATCCTTCACTTGCTCCGTAATACATAAAGCAAGGTGATGGTGAACAATACACAAATGCTGCAACTCTTTGCTGTTAGTTTTCCAAATTTCCAGTGTTTATAGACAAGTGTTGAAATGCAGCTTGGGATCTTAGCTTCCTGTTCCTCTGCATTAACCTAGGAACACACTAACAAGGGATTGTCCTTCAGAATAAGGAGAGCTCTTTCTGACGCCTTTGTGAATACTCAGTCTCTCTAGAAAATTCAGGTTTGGGGCAACTACAGAACCAGGGGCCAAGTCAATGCATACTGTTGATTTGCTGAGGTGGTCACTGACAGGCTATGTCTTGATGTTCAGGAAAAGTGCAGTAAGAAGCATGAGATTAAAAAAAAAAAAAGCCAGAGAGAACAGTAAGACCCCAAGAAAAAAAGTTCACAATATCAGAGATACCAGGAGCTGACATCTCTTCTCTTTTAGTAGCAGGGAAGTGACAGATACATTGAAAGGAAGCATAGGATATGCTTTTTCTAAACTGGATAAATCTGTCTGGAATTTCACAGATATATATTGCTGATGCAAAAATAGTTTAGATAAGCCATTGGTATGTTCTTGGCAACACCACTGCATAAAAATTTTGTTATCTTCATAACTCTACTGTCCATCTTTGAGGGTATACTATGACTGGTCTATGGTCACATGCAAAACAAGGGAGAATGAAGAGGCAGGGAAAAGCTGACTTTGCTTTGGCAGGGGTGGGAAATCACAGAGTTTATCTGTAATTGCATAGAAGCACAGGCATCAAAGTCCAGTTCCAAAGCTGGGGCTCCCTGTTAAAATAACAGCATAGGGAATTGGGTGATATACTGAAATAGGGCAGGGGTGTTGAAAGGAAAGGTATTTATTGCTAAGTTACCACCACCATAAACTGCAAGATTTTCTCTTTTTTGTATTTTAGAGATTTATCAAGACTGCTTTTCACTCGAAAGCAGTCAAAAAGCAGTCTGGACAACACTTGCAGCTATCCAAGAAGACAGAGAACTTCATTATTAAATACAAATTGTTTTGTAAAACCAATTAGCCACATTTCAGTTTCAGCAACTGAGCCTTAATTCTGGTCCTTCCTTCTCCCACCTTCAACATGATGAACCAGAGGAAGACAGTGATGTGTCAGAAGAGAATTAGCATAGCGTTGATCAAGATTAGATGCCTGTGTAGCACAGTATTTTTATGTAACCAGTAGTACCACTCTGTGAAAGACAAGATGGAATAGTCTTTGTGGGATATCTTTAGCTGCCTACATGCCTGAGTTCTTAGGTGTTAGAGAAGTTAGAGACAGGAAAGATAAATGCGTAGTTTAAAACTAATACATTCCAAAGCCAGTATTTATGTACAGTCAATAAAAGACTTTAAAAGAACATGAAAATTTAATTAAGAGTAATTGCACAGAAAGAAATATTTATAATCATAATATTATCTTTTTTTCCTACAGGAAATTTCCTATAGGAAATGTTCCTATAATTTCCAGTTAAAAAAAGGTATTGAACCTCCAGCCAAAGTATGGGAAGTTGTTCTTCCTTTACACTACAGAATAACATACTCATTTTGTGTCAGTCCTGTTGACAAAATATTTTGATGGATAAGAATTCTATTTTTAACGTAAAATATAAATATATTACAGATAATTAGAACACCTGTATTACATAAATAATTGGTTAGCTTTGTACAATAAAAAAGATAGGAATACATTACCTCATCACCTGGGGAAGAGAAAATTGTTGGTACAGCAGTATGTTTCAAGTATCGTATACCCCATCGCACATCAAGGGAATCGGGGGTAAAGTGGTCACTGCATAGAAGCTGGTGCTTACTTGGAGTCCACGCATCTCGCTTCATATTCCGCAGCCATTTCTCAAGTCTTTCTTTATCATGAAGTGGAAATCTTTTTGTAAAGCAGTTGAAAAAAATCAAACAAAAACACAAACAGAAAAATATTCTTTTCAAATAAAGAATTATCTCATTGTTTCTTACAAGGTAGTCTTCCCTTCCAAAAAGATTAAAACAATCCTTTAAAAAAAATTACATATGAAATGCTAATCAGGAGGTCACTTACACTTTAATCCAATGATTATACAGATTATTTCTAGTTGGATATTTGCTTTACAGTTCAGCAGCAGAATTTCTGTTGATTTCTGCTGGCCAAGGGTTTCAGAACTCATGGGAAAGATGTTTTAAAGGCTTGATCCTGCAACACTTGCTCAGAAAGTAGTTCTGCCGAAGTAAGATGAAATACTCTGACTTCATTTAAAAAAAAAATAAGTCTAAACCTGATTTTAGAAACAGTATTTGTGGAGCTTTTTTATCTTGCTGTACACAATTAGTAACTCACGTATGCAGGCCCACAGTGTTCAGAAATGGCAAACTCAGCTGATTTTGAGAGAAAGAGACCTGAGATTGACAGGATAAATGTGTATGTCTTCACTCCTTCCCCAATCTTTTCAATTAGTTGCCATTTCAGTTCTGAAGTTACCAAGGAAACAGAGCAAGCTTTTGAGGCATCTGGCTCTGAGTGCCTGCAGGAAT
>NW_010196104.1:49618-52269 GCF_000695765.1 Mesitornis unicolor
GGAATCATGCTAGCAAGGACTTATTAACCTTTCAAGGACAGGTTAGCAGTGCAGCCTTTTAAAATCCTGTCTACTTAGACTGTGTACACCCAATAGCAGCAGTACATATGTTTCACAGCATGCCCCATGAGTAACAGAGTTTAGCCTGCGATGTTAGTACACAGGTCCAAAGAAGGCTCTCAGCAAGAAGATGACTTCTTCCAATTGAAGGTCATGTCACCAATCACACCCTCTCCAAGAAGGGCTTGAGAACATCTGCTTTCACTGCCGTTACCCCTGCAATACAGCATTCACTGCCTTCCCCACAGTCAGCCTGCTTCAGACAGAAAATGAATTAAACTGTAGTGAAAGACAGTGTCTGGTAGAAAATTCATTATTTTAGCTTAAGGGCAACTTTGCCAAAACCTGGCCCTGCTCTCTATTCCCCCTTACTCATCATCAGAATCTGTTTTCTGGTGTTAAGACACACACACACACAAAAGGAAAATAAAAAGAGGAAGTGGACTCCTGAACTTATTCAGGAGCTGCCAGCGCTGCACAAAGTCAGAAAGGTGAAGAACTAAAACAATGAAGGACAGTTAGGCTAGCTGAGACTAGGTCAAAGTTAAAAAGTCCAGAAGGGGCTCAGATCCAAAACCACAGAGCAGCAGAGGACTTTTTTGGGATGGTAGAAGGCAAGGAATAAAACTTGTAAAACATTGCAATTCACATTCGTAGCAGTTGCTACTTGCAGGGCAAGATATCTCTATAAATCAAGTCTCAGCAATCCTACAGGACCATGGTCCATGGTAATGCAGCACAATTCAATGGCTAGATGAAACAGCTGTGTTTTTGGATATAAATATGTAACAACACTCAAGCTTGTTTTGATCATCCACATGGCACTCACAGTCTCTAAAGCACTATAAATAATGTATTTCCCCTCATTTTCATGATTGTTTTATGATGAATCACATATTAGAGACATGCTGGGATAAAGAGATGACCTGGTTTTGCTGGGACAGAATCATAGAATCAGTTTTCTATTCAGGAAAGCTGCATTTCTGCAAGAACTATAGTACTTTTTAAAATGGAAACAGAGTTGATAAGACATTTTGTTACAGTTTTCTGCCGGCACTGGTATGCAGTGATCAAGGTCTTCAGCAGTTCTGAGACAGCCAGGTGCAGAAGCTGGGGGGAGTGAAAGCCAGGGGCCTTCAAAGCGAAAGCCAAGCATGATTCAAGCTTGTCAACAGGATTATTCCATGCATGAGCATCACACCCACTATAAACTGGAGGTCTTACTAGGGACACCCTCTCTTCTTCATTGATGGCCATCAGCCTTGGAGGGTTTTGCTCGTCCTTCTGCTCCCAAGGCCTTCTATTCCCACGCTTTTACTGGAACTGATCTGTTCGCAGTGTTGATTTTTTACTATCTAATATTCACTGTTGGCAGTGCCCAGCCAGCGACTGTTGTATGAGCCGAGTATAACTTTATGTAATTTTTTATTATTGTTCCTTTCTCCTCCAATTTTCTCCCCCTAACCCACTGGGGACGGAGGAAGTGAGCAAGCGGCTGTGTGGTGTTTAGCTGCCTGCCAGGTTAAACCACAAGAGGTTTCCTTCAATCTAAACTAAAATCCCTTTCAAAGCAATCTTCCTGTGAGTCTTTCTACACAGCCTTCCTGATCTTGAAATAACAATGACTACTCAGCGTCTGAAACAACTGACAACTTAGTTTGTGGTATAAATTTTACCAGTACAGATTTTGAGGCTACTTGTGAAATTTATTCCTCATTTTTTTTGTAAATACTACAAAATTCTTTCTGTTGACAAGCGCCTACTGTTCTTTTATTCAACAGAAATACATTATTTTTTAGTTACTTGCACTGTGCTCCTTGCAGGATTGAGAAACACTGTTTTTAACTAGCCATTCTGGGACTCAACAGCCACGTAACCACAACAGTACAGAGGTTACTGCAGGCCTGGGATGGTGACTAATCAATCAGGTGGCTGGATAGTACTACATAGCCATCATAAACTGTTTTTTGGCAACTGAGCTAGTTAGCTTCCAGCTAGCTCAGCTGCCTCCAAACAAACCAGCAATGCCTCTGCTTGCAGCACAGGCGAGATAACAATTCTAGTGATAATATTTAATTAAAAAAAATCAATAAATGTTTACTTTTCTACTCTGGTAGGTCCTCTGCTTAGCTTGCACGCTGTCAGATACTCAGATCCTTCACCATTAAGCCAGTGCCTCCACTAATACCTGTCCTGCTGATAACCCTTCCACAAAGGCAGCCATGCATGAAAATTAACAGGGTAACTGGTGCTACTTCGCTCTAACAGCGAAACAGCCTGAGGCTTATAAGCGCAAAATTTATTTTTTAGTCGAATCTCTTCGGTTTTCACTTCACATGAATCCTCTGCGCCCGCTCAAGAGCTCTTCGAGGCGGCTGCACCTCTCGCCCCAGGCAAGTGCCGGCCGCCTTCGCAGGGGGGTGATTCAATGTTCAGCCTCTCGACCCTTTTTCCCCACAGCTTTTTCGCCCCGGGACGAAAGCGTTATTTCCCTCCGGTCGCTGGGGACCAGGCAGGGTTCAAAGGCGGCTGCCAAACTCTAAAATTAAGTTTCTGGGCCATTTAAACAGACTCACACACTCGCCCCAGCC
>NW_010196105.1:0-5818 GCF_000695765.1 Mesitornis unicolor
TCCACGTGCTCGGCAGCATCCACCACTATCCACTCTCCCGGCACCACTGCAGTCCCTGGTGACGAGTCACAGCAGCCATGAGGCACAGCAGCCACGAGGCACTTCTCGGACACCTCCACTCAGGACTAGTGGGATGGGGTTTTGTATATAGTTAAATATCCTTTGTCCCTTATTAATTCCCTTTTCCTTTCCCCTGTTTTTTTTCATTAAACTTGTTATAGTCTCAACTTCCAACCTTGTGTGAAGCATCTTTTCTCTATGCCCTTTTTTTTAATCCTCCCCTGGGAGGGTGGGGGACAATAGAGAGAAAATCCTGCTCCCTGGGCTTGCCCTGAGCCTTAAACGGAGACAAACACTAATTCTCATTTTTGATTAATTAATAGACAGATTTATCGTGAAGTTAATATAACATTATTAAATGCAAATTATAATCTTTTCTGAAGGGAGATTCAAACTACCTGATTGTATGCAGTTCACCAAAAAGTAATAACTTTTTTTTTAATTGGTAGACATACATGTGTTGAACTGTAACTAACTTCACTTTAAACTGCAAATTCATTATGTAATTTGAAAATCGACAGTTCAAGATTGTTTTAGAAAAAGAAAGTGTATGATTTTGTTAACAATTATTTATCTGGTGTCGATTTAAAAATGGAAAATAAAATTAACAATTTTCATCATATTTTACTCTATTACTTCCAAAAAGGCAAAAACACTTTGTAAGTTCATAAAAAAGTTGTATGATGTTTATGGTGAAGATGCCTTAAAGCTATGGCAGTGTCAGAATTTGTTTGCTAAATTTTAGTCCAATTATACTGTTGTTAAAGATGCACCGTGTTCAGGAAGGCAAATCAAAGTTGATAATTACAAAATAATGGCATTGATCAACTCCAATTAGGGTTTAACAACATGAGAGATTTCTGATAATCTTAACATACCAGAACTGAGCATTGAAAACCATTTAAAACAGCTTGGATATGTTAGGAATCTTGATATTTGTGTAACACATAAGCTCAGTAAATTTGTCTCACTAAACATGCTGACACTTGCAATTCTCTCTTGAAACGCGAGAGGGAGACTCTACCACAACAACAAGGAATGAAAAAGATCATAGAGCAAACATGATGAACCAGCTCAAAGCACTTCCAAAGCAGATATTCATCAAAGGAAGGTTTTGCTCTCAGTCTGGTGAGATTTCAAAGGTATTGTGTATTTTGCATTGCTTCCAAGGAACCAAGCCATTCATTCAGACTCGTTCTGTCATTCTCTGGATCAATTAAATGATTCCATCAAACAGAAGCATGCAGAATTGGTGAATCACAAAGGTATTTTGCTTCAGCATTATAACAGTAGAACACAAAAAAGTTGTGTCACTCGTCAAAAATTGTTGCAGTTTGGATGAGATTTGTTACCACCACATTCACCTTGAATGGTAAAACCTTCACTGCTGATGAGGATATCAAAATGTTATTGGAACTGTTTTTGTTGAAGAAAAGAACTTTTTTGAGCATGGAATCATGAAGTTGCCTGAAAGATGGCAAAAGGTAATTGAACATAATAGACACTATATTGTTAAATACAGTTTTTTTCTCCATGAAAAATTTGCCAGTCATTTATTCAGAAAAATAATGCAATTACTTTCTGGCCAACCCAATAGTGTACTTCTTACATTTTCGAATATTCAGTGTAATTACTGTCTTGTAGTCAATCAAGAGAGCCAATGATTATATCCTTCTTAAATGCAAAACAGCATTTACATATCAGAAACATTTTAATATTTTCATGACTTGACGCACTACCAACTATGCCCTTTTTAACAAACTCATCATCTGAAATAGAAAACAATACTTTGTTGACAATAAGCAAAGTCATGCCAAAATGTAAAATGCAGCTATTCATTAATATAAAAAAAATAATAAAATATTTATTTCTACAGATACTCTACACATATAAATGTGGACAACGGTATGAAACATTCTAGTCCTTTCTGCTACAGCTTCCTATTTTTGCTAACCCATATGAAATCATTTCTCATTCCAGACACTGGAAAGACTTATCCAGAGATTTAATGGAGACATTTTCATTTGATGATGGAGATTTACCAGATTAGTCACTGTCCGAGTCATGATCAATTTGTGGATTGTAATTTAAGAAAATAGAAAAGCACAAATGACTCCAGCTTGACTTTCTATTACTGTGCCTCTGTATATATTTCATTAGTTTTGCCATAGTGTACAGACGTTCTGCTTATTAGAAAGCCATGTGTATGTATATAAGGTAATTCTACCTGTATCCATCAGGTAAATTAAAGCTATTTACAACATATTTTTCAGCCATGTCTTTTTTCACTTCTTCCTAGCAGTTGGTGTATTTTGTGCAGATAGCTTTCCAAAATATTAACACTCTCTTACTTCTAAAGCTTTGCATAAATTGTGAATCTCTTGTTCAACTGCACACAGGTCTCTTCCTTGAGTTTTGTTGACATTTTATCAGATTTACTTATTCAGGCTTTGTTGAAGTGTAATCACTCATACTACTTTCCTTAAAGTCATTCCCAGATCTTTCCTTCATCCCAGTATCCACAGAATAACCACATAGCTAAATATGAGAAAATATTTGTGCCTATTGATCTATTGGAAGAGTGTCGACTCTGTTTCCAAAGCCATCTTTAAACTCAGAAGATAGCCATTCCTCTTTCAATTTTCATCATACAACTCTATAGCCCTTCTTTGGAAGTCTTTGCAACTCAAATAACAATATCCAGAGAATTATGTTGCTCATTTTTGCAGGGGTCTAGTAAAAATAAAAGTGTTCAGATAATCCCTGACAGTGTTGCTTTGCCTCCACGATGTAAAATTTTATAATGTGAATTTTGTTCACCAAAGTTTAGTTATAACATACAATGAGCAGAGATTCAGATGCTCATTTAGTTGTCTGCAATGCTTATAAGCTGGGCATCTGAGTTTCCATTACAGCTAATGCAGTTTACAGAGGAAGTAATCTGAGAAAAGTTGGGATGTATTAAGTTCCATAAACACAGGTATGTAGTGCTGGAGTACACTGGACTCCAGCTGTGACAGTTGAAAATGCCATAGGTTTTTATTTATACCTTGTTCATTGGAACTCTACCTGCAATCTCTGTGCAATGAAGCTAAGTTATCAAAGAGTTGCGGTCAACAGATCGATGTCCAAGTGAAGATCAGTGCTGAGTGGCTTTCCTCAGGGGTCAGTATTGGGACTGGCACAGTTTAACATATTTGTCAGTGACATGGACAGTGGGACTAAGTGCACTTTCAGCAGGTTTGCTAACAACACTAAGCTGTGTGGTGCAGTTGACACGCTGGAGGAAAGGGAAGCCATCCAGAGGGACCTTGACAGGCTTTAGAGCTTGGCCCATGTGAACCCCATGATGTTCAACAAGGCCACATGTAACATCCTGCATGTGGGTCAGGGCCATCCCAAGCACAAATACAGGTTGTGCAGAGAATGGATTGAGAGCAGCCCTGAGGAGAAGGACTTGGATATGCTAATTGATAAGAAGCTCAACAGGAGCAGGCAATGTGCACTTGCAGCCCAGAATAACAACTACACCCTGGGTTGCATCAAAAGAAATGTCAAGGGAGGTGATTCTCTGCCTCTCCTCCATTCTTGTGAGACCCCACCTGGAGCACTGCATCTAGCACTGGGGTCCCCAACATAAGAACAACATGGACCCATTGAAGCAAGTCCAGAGGAGGAAAACAAAGATGATCAGAGGGCTGGAGAGCCTCTTCTATGAGGCCAGACTGACAGAGTTGGCGTTGCTAAGACTGTAGAGGAGAAGGCTGTGGGAAGACCCTATAGGAACCTTCCAATACATAAAAGGGGCCTACAGGAAAAATGGAGAGGGACTTTTAAAAAGGGCTTGTAGTGATAGGATGATGGGCAATGGTATTAAACTGAAAGAGGGTAGAAATAGCTCAGATATTAGGAAGAAATTCTTTATTATGAGGGTAGTGAGTCACTCACACAGGTTGTCCAGTGAAGTTGTGGATGCCCCCTCCCTGGAAGTGTTCAAGGCCAGGTTGGATGGGGCTTTAAGCAACCTGGTCTAGTGAAAGGTATACCTGCCCATGGTGAGGGAGTTGGAATAGATGATCTTCAAGGTCCCTTCCAACCCAAACCAATCTATAATTCTACTATTATATATTTCTGTGATCATCTTGCATTAGATGCTGGTATTTAAGCAACTGCTTTTAGTACTGGGTATAAATTTTCACATGAATGTCACCGCAAACATTTACAAAGGCTTTAATAAGTTAAAATATGCTTTTAGAAGCATCTAAACCTAAGGGATATTTCAGCATCAAAAAAATCCCTAACCCATGATTGGTATAATTTTAAGGACTGGATTCTGTTAATGATGATGGGCTTCATATGTAAAGACAAAGAAGGGAAATGTATTTTTCTAGTAAGCTATTTTCTTTTAAATTTGGGCTGATTAGATCTGCTCAAAGGTTTGAAATAGGAGTTGTGCCAGTGGACATGAATATACATTATGGAGGGGTATGATAGCACTTTTGAAGTGAATCCCCATAATTGTACTCAAGAATGTGTAATCAAACACAAGAACACTCATTTGCACATCAGTCTCTGTACTTCTATTAATTAAAGCTCTTTCTGAAGTGTTTGTACAGAGCAGATTCTGTCTTCTAAATGTTTGCAACAAGCAAGCAAACAAACAAATAAACAGAACAAGAAGTACTGAATTGGACAAGCCATTTTGCAAGCAAGATTTGCCAAATAGCAGAATTGTAGAATCAGAGGCTGGAAGGCTCTTCTGCAGACTGTCTAAGCCCCTTCTGAAAGCAGGGTCAGCTATAGCAGGACTATGTCCAGTCTGCTTTTGATTATCTGCAAGAATGGAAACCCCATGATCTTTCTGGAAAATCTCATCCAGTGTTTGACAATCCCCACAGTAAAAAAAGTTGTTTTCTTACATTTAAATAGAGTTTCACTAATTTTAATTTGTGTGGCATTGCCTTTTGTCTCATCAGTGGGCAATGAGAAAAGCCTGGCTCTGTCTTCTTTACTGCCACTGTCAGGTATTTAAATACGTTGATAATATACTCCTGTGCCTTCTCCAGCCCAGAATATAAAATCCCTGCTCTCTCAGCCTCTCCTTCCATATCACATGCTCCAATCTTCAACTCATTTGTGTGACCCTTAGTGCAACAATTTTGCCAAGAATTTTTGACATAGAGATGGGTGATAGAGATAAGAGAGGAAAAAAAGCTAGCAGAGAAGTGAAATGGCTTGCCAGGAGAAGGATCATTTGATGCTTATCCAAATTTTAAGAAGTCCTTAAAAAATAAGTATTTGTCTAAAAGTTACTTGCATTTTTTCCCATTCCTTTGTGGGGTTTTAAAAAATAAATAATTTTTTTTTTTTTTGACTGCAAGATTTGAACTTCTGTAGAGATAACCCTCTCTCATCTTTCTTTCATCTTAAGCTTTGGGATAAACAGTTTGATTCGATTTTTAGTGTTTTGTTTTGTTTTGTATTGGTTGTTGTGTATTAGTTTTATGAAACACAATAGAGTAGAATTACATTTTGAAAAAAATTTTGGAACAATCAGTGAAAAATTCGTGGGTTTTTATATATCTGAAAGATGGGAAAGAGGGTCTATGGCTAGAATCCCAGCCAGTATGCATTACATTTTTAGCTATATTATTTGCTTCAGCAACTATTGTCATTCTGCTTAGTTTTTCACTCCATGTTGTCAGCTGCTGAGAAATAAGGATGAAGCTTTACCAACTACAGAGCTAGTGGGGGGGGG
>NW_010196105.1:5849-8635 GCF_000695765.1 Mesitornis unicolor
GGGGGTGTGAAGAAAAAAAAAAGAAAACGATCCATAATTAAAGCTGTCTTATATTAAAATTGCAATGTTTCTGTTAATTTGTGAAAAGGTAAATATTAACCTTTCTCTTGATTTCTAACATCTACCTTTTCCCAGTGGAAAACACATTGCTTTAGGCTTCCTCTCCTAAACCTCTTCTAATGCCAGGCAAATGGGAATGTCTTATTTCTTTATTGTAGTCCTTTGAAGAGTTTTATGCGTGTAAGCTTCATTGATTACTAGTTTTGTGACAAACTTTTGTGGAACCCAGGATTCTCCTTGGGAAAACTTCTGATTTTGAAAGGGAATCATTTGTATAAGTGTAGGCTTCTGTTTTGAAGAGGAAAAAAAACACATTATTTTCCTATTATAATTTCATCAAATAATTGACGTTAAGAAATTTCAGGTAAACTGTTGATGGTTTTCTGTGAACAGATATTACCGTAACATTTGGAGATGACAGTTTTCACTGGAAGAATGATAATGAGAAATTCCTCTGCAATGTTGTATGTCATCCCTTCTCACTTAATCAATACAATTTATCATTTAAGACACTGATTCAGCACAGTTATGCTTTAGGGCATATAAACAGTCCCATTAACTTTGGTAGCTGTAGATCACAAAATTGTTCAAAACAAGGCAGCTAATAATACAACCAGCATGCTAATCTCATGCCAATAGAGGAAGGACTAAGGAAGCAACTCAGCAGGTTGCCATAAGAAGGTTTTATTCTGGGTGGAGCAATAGGTTGCTCAAGGTATTTCCACTTGCATATTAGTGCATAAACTATTCCCTTTCCTTCTGTATCCGACTGTGCAGAAATATTCCTGCTTCTAGTTTCATTTCTGGCCCTGGATTCTGTCCCTGTTTTGTGTTGAGTTTCTGTTCCTCATGCAGCACTGGATTTGATCCTGCTTTTCATTCCTCTTTTTCAGCACCAACTTAATAACCAATAGGAAGGCCTGAACAAATTCCTTTTTGTTTTGCTTCTGCACACAGCTTTTACTTTTCTTATTAAAGCACCTTTGTCTCAATCCATGAGTTTTTCCATCTTATTATTTTCTCCTATCCTGTTGAGAAGGGGGAGTGAGAGAGTGGCTTGGTGGAGGACTGGCAACAACCCACTACATCAACCTACAACAGTCTTGAGATCTTCAGAATACCTTTCAAACTATGAAAGGGGTTGAAATTCAATAGTGTCAATCAGTGAGACATTTTTATTGTTTAACACTAGACATGAAAACTGCCTGAATCTCAGTGTTTAGTCATCCTACACCTAGAACCTACAGCAGATTGCAAGTTTTCTGTAGGGTCCCCTACAGGAGCCTGATTTGGCTGATTTTAGCCTCATGGCTAAAAAGCAATAAAACTTATTTAATATGCTCTCAGGTGCTTGATTTGAAAGAGAGTTTATGCACTTTTTTATGAATACTGATTCACCAGACATCTAAAAAAGAATAAGAGTTCACTGTCAAACATATAGACAAAAAGTATCTCTATAATCACAGGTTATTTCATTAGGAATGGTTTTCTTAGCTAAATTATCCATTATAATTTAGAAAACTGTATGTCTTAATATATTTTAATGACATCGCAAACTCTAGAGGTAAAATCTTCTCTCCATACCTCTGACATATATTGTTGTATCTTAGTGTGGAACTGCTTGTATAAAGTGTGATGAAGTGCAAGGAAAGTTATAGCAATATGAAATTCATGTTATTCTTTATTATGGTTATCATACCATGACATCTCTATCTGAAGGATTTCTGGTGTGGTTTGTTGTTTTTTTTCCCTCTTTTCTCTGTTCTAATCTGAAATGACATCTATCCTGTAGACATACAAGTGAAGAATGAAGTGAGAAATTCAGGTGGAAACATAAACCAAAAGAAATACTATATTCCTTAGTTTGTTAAAACCAAAGAAAACAATATCCTTTCAGGTCACAGACTGTGTGAGTAGGAATAATAAAGCTCATTTTCCTGATTTTAAGTCTGAATGCTCCTTATATGGGTTTAGCTTTAAGATCTTTTTTGTAAGGGACTGGATATTAGCCTTTCATTAACAAACCCCTTCTTACAGTGCTAACAGTTTCCTCACATTTAACACATAGAAAATACACTTTTCACTGCGTTGCTAGAAATTATTATCCTATTGGACAGATTCAAAATATAGTAAAACACTGTTTGGAAAAAATAATCACATAAAAGTACTCCACAAATTGGCTGTATGTTTATCTGGATATTTTACTGTGCTTTCACAGAGCAGCTAAGGATATTTACCTGCATTTTTGAGAGGTAATTTAAAAAAATAATTTTAGGTCTTTGTATAATAATGTTTCTGCCAATATGGATGTCAGTGTTTAAGAGATTAGGTTTTAAGTCCTCACATCTTCCTCTCCTGCAATGGAGGTTTTCAAGACATCTTGTGGGATTAGATACCCATAAACATATTTTCTGACAAAAACCTGCTGTCTTTATTGTGATCTTTCAGTTTCATCTGTCTTAATACATGCACTCGTTCAAAATATATAAGATGATGTTTCAACACTCATTTTTGCATATGGGCATATGTCATAGACAATTATTAAGGGAAGCTTCAGATCTGGCGTAAAACAATAATTGCAGGTCACTTTAGTGGCTCAGGGTAAGAGGGTGGGTGGGAAGGGTGAAAATATGGGGTAACACAGGAAGGGATTGATGGAGACTCCAGTTTTATGCTTGAAGGGAATAGGGATGTATATTGAGTTTTCTGTGAGGGGGTTTTTGGTT
>NW_010196106.1:0-17207 GCF_000695765.1 Mesitornis unicolor
TTCTTTCCTTCAGCCAGTTCGTAGTTCAATATAATAACATATACCTTGATAGCTTCCAGCAGTCAATCCTTCTCAAGGGACTAGGAACAGCTGTTCTATTTTCAGAGCTAGTTAACTAGTTAACCTAGAAGTTTTGGCAAAATCTGGCTCACAGATTCAGTGGTGATATTGCAGTTAACATTTTTATAACTTTCCTTCCTATTGTCTTGGTCAAAGAACAGATGACTGCAGACTTGGTTCTTAGTGTACAGAAAAAAACATTACCATTTTCTTTATGTTGTTTTGAAGTTTTTAAGTGTTATATAATTGGTAAGACTAAAATTATTACAAAGATACAGGGTTTGAAGGGAATCAACTATGAAGAAAGATCAAAAGAAAACTCTAGTGTTCTTTATATATTACAAGATTACTTGGTCTTGTTTTAAAAAGCATACACATACAGCACACATGATATGTAAATCATACACATATATATCTAATTAAAATTATAGCAATTGCTAACAAGCAAGACAAAACAAGGATGCTGTATTAGAAAAGTGTTTCAGTTGTTTATAAGCTGCTTACAAGTCTGCCAAAATTTAATTGTTTAGGAGGAATTTGAAGGCCGGTTTTCTTCCTCAGGGTAGCATTTTGGAAAGTTTCAGCAAAATGATCAAAAGGTTTCTTCTAATTAGTTTAAGGAAATCACAATTGTTTTTCATCTAAAAGAAAACCAAGAATGTTCTGTTTCCTTTTAAAGAAATGCATACAACTTTGTGGCATGGACATGAAAATCAGCAAGCTGCCTTGTTTAGTAGTAAGGGGTGAATTCTACTGTTCTTCTAAACTTATATTTAAGTTGTTACCTTTGAAAAGTTCAGATTGTATATGCCCAGTAGTGGCTCATGTACTTTGTGCAAGTCCTGTACAAAGATAAGCCTCAGTATGCCCAAACCCTCAAAATGGGAACAAACCAAAATTTGCATAGCAGCTGTTCCCCTCAGGATATTGTGAAAGTGGAATTATGTATGGAAGTGACCATGATGGTGCTGAAGTAGGAAACAGGAGGATTTTTATTGTTCTTGGTCTTTCCTTCAGTGGTGCTTGACTGAAAAGAAAGGATCTGAAATATGAATGATAAGGAGACTGAAGAGGTGCAATCTCACATTGGCAGAGAAAAGGATGTGCACAGGCTGGCTGTGATGGTTGGACACAGAAGATGAAGGCTGATAAAGGTAGTGGGGATGAGCCAGATCTGGATATGTTGTTGCTTCACAGAAGATGCTCAGCTGTGACTCAGAAAGGAGGAAGGACAAAGATGCACATATAAATAAAGATGAAAAAAATGTTAATTTTGACATTGTCAAACAATTCCATGCTTCATTTGCAACCTTATTGGATTTCTCATCTGTGTTTGTACAGAGCTGCATCTCAATGGTGAAACATATAAGTTTAGATAAAGCTCTCTAGCTAAATTTCAATGTAAACTTTTGTTCCATATCACTAAGCTTTGGCTCAGAAATGTTTTCACCAGAAGTAAAAGAGTATAGCAATAAATTTGCACAATATCTAATGAAAAGAGAAGTTGACTCATTACATTTGTGGTTAAATCTTGAACAACAAAGAAAATTAGTACTATTGGCATTCTTATCTTGAGAATGTAACTATGCAATGTGTGCACAACAAACTCAATGAGCAGGAAAATTTAAACATGGGCACAATAGTACACACTAAAGTAATCCTGTGTATAGGATGATGTCATCCTGACAGAGCAAGGCAACAGAGGAATGAAAACACCTCACTGAACTCAAGACAGGAACAAATAATGATACTATGATGTCTAAAATATGAGATCATTTTGTCTTCATTAAAACCCAATTAAATTACTCAATCATAATATTCAATGCAGCCTTGTTTTCCTTAAAATTCTGCACATACAAGGATAATGTAGAGAAGATATCAAAATTGCAAACTGCATTTTTTGAAACATAAAATAATTTTCAGTTATGCATGATCTTGCTGAATTCATATTCTTCTGTCACATTATCCTGGTTAAGGGAATGCTTTCGTTTTTCATGTCTGAAACAATGAAAGGTTGCTTCAATTAAAAGTTATTATATGCTAATACTGAAAAAAGAGAAGGACATGAAATCTTCTATCACTTATAAATTTTGTTTGTATTAATGACTAATCATTTATAGGAAGTGAGATTTTTGAGGCTTTCCGTTACTGTTTGAGGTTTTACTGATATCATGTGATGTTAAGCCAGTGCCCTTATTAATTTTGAGTTTAGATTTTTGAGATTATTGTAGATCTCATAGTTAATTCAGTATTGTTTCTTCCATGTATTTTCAAACTGTTAAGGTTTCTTCAAGCTTTATTCTGAATGAAGCAGAAGGACCAATAATATCTGTGATACGTGGGTGGCAGTCAAAACTGACCAGAAAATTCAAGTGTTGAGCATCTAATATTTTTTGTGAACTCCTAATTCAACCAAATACTAAAAAAAATGCAATAGACTTAAAAATATACATGCTACTAACAACAAAAATAACAAATTACAGCGAAGCAGGGAAAATACTTCCAGATATCAGCATCTCAGCCCTTAAAAACAGGACATCCCCAAATGAAAATATTAGCATGATGATGAGAAAAAAGGTTTGGTTTACAACTATTTGAAATTAATAAGAGGAAATTATCTTGTAATTCTTTATTTTATATTGTCATTTAGGAAATATAATGAAGCAATAATTTGTTAAGCTGTGTTTTGTCTTCAAAAGTGGACAAGTTTCCAAGGATTTAGAGGTTCACTATGATTTAGTGCAGGCTTAACTGATGGTTTATGATGGGCTAAAAGAAAAGGCCTTTCTTATTCTCCAAGGACTCGGAACACTTTCACTTATAGAGCTCCAGTTAATATCTGTGATGTAAAAAAATAATTTATGTTAAAAATTCTGTAGTTAACTATACTTTCTGTAGCTACAGAATCTCTGGGCAGAGGGGAAACATCTCTGTTTTCTAAAGACACAAAGATGTTAATCTTTAGTAAAGCTAATACACGAGGTTATAGACACTATATGTTTTTTTTCTTATATCGTGCTTTTTGATAGACTGTTACTTGAAAAAGAGTAATTGAAACCCTAAAGTCTTCAGCAAAATGTTACAACTTTGCTAGCAACTCAGCTAAAGAAGCTGTCATGTCTATGTAGAAAATTTTAACTATGCTTACCTGTTTTATATTATACAGTAACAGATGATATTAGTGTTTTGGCTTAACACAGCGAGATTAGTGCTAGGAAACAATGCTGCAGCCAGACTCATAGCAATGAGCAGCACTGTTGTGATGTCTGGGATTTTGGTAGCATTTATCTCTGACACCTGCACTTTGGGGGCTCGGGAGAAGAGCACTTCTTTTCAATCCTTTAAAAGTCTTTCTATCTGTGACAGCAAAGCTTAGTAGGGACTAATTAAAAGTTCTAAGTAAGCTTTTGAAATAAGTGAAAGGGAACCATAGGTGTGCACTTCAGTGATGTGAGATGTGTCAATCTGATTCGTGTTAAAATAATGTGGAGAAAATGGGGAAGATGCGACCTCTGTGACTATTTTGGCTGTCCTTGTACAGAGAACAGATTGAGAACAAGTAGAATGGAGTATATAGTTGTGTAAAACCCATAAGACGCCAGAAAGAAAAAACACTCCCTCAGAAGCGAGATAATACCGGTCCTGTGGTTTGAGCAAGAGCCAAGAAATAACTAAGTCTACGCAAGAAGAAAAAATTAACAAAGGTTACGAAGAGAACATCCCCTGCGACCCCCCCCACGACCACCAGCAAGGGACACTGCGCAAGCACAGATGGGAGGAGAGCTAATTATAATATGAAGCGGGGATAGGTCATGCATATGTATAAGCGTATTGCGAAATTCTATGAATATGTATTAGTTAAAAATATAAACCCCAAAAGAGACCTGTACGTTGTGCGGATTGAGGGTTCAAAACAGGATTAGGACATTCTGTCCCCACGCACCCAGCGCTGTTTGCTTGCCTTTACTTACTTAATAAACTGTAAACTTTAATTGGAATCCTGTTTGATCCTAAATCATTTATCACAGTTATAAGCAGATGTGAATGAAGAAGGGGAAAAAGTGCTTTCTGAGGCTTCAAAGTCACTTTTTATTGGCTTAGAAGCTTTAAACTTTAAGTTTAAAAAGCTTCATGAAAAGGATTTTTAGTCTTTTTACTTTCACTCTGATTAAACTTTATAAAATGTTTTGTAGAAAATATTTAATGCTGCAAGTAGAAAGTACTGAAATTTATAGGTAGCAAAATCCTCTAAACTTAAAAAAACAACCCCCTTTAAACAACACTCCATCCAAACTGAAGGGCCTATGAACATCAAATATCTATCAAACAGCTGTGCATTTTGCCCAGTTACAGGACAAAGGGCAATGGTCACCAGTGAGTACACAGGAGGTTCAACCTAAACATAAGGAAAAAATTCTTTACTGTGAGGGTGACAGATCACTGGAGCAGGCAACCCAGAGAGGTTGTGAAGTCTCCTTCTCTGGAGACATTCAAAGCCCACTTGGGTGTGTTCCTATGTGATCTTCTCTAGATGATCCTATTCTGGCAGGGGAATTGGGCTAGATGAGCTTCAAAGGTCCCATCTAGCCCCTACCATTCTATGATTCTGTGATTACTCAAGTTGTCCTGATGACACCCCAATGTAACAAGTGACTGGTTATAGTAACATAGTGTTTATGAAGTATAATTCCAAGAAACATCACAGCTTTGATTTTTGTCAAAGATTACATAGTTATTTGAATGGAGTATATAACAAGGCTATGTCACATCTATGGGGAGCTATTAAATAGCAGTACAGTTCACTGATTGATTACTACTTTGCTGTAACTAAATCACTGAATATAAAGATGAAACCAAAGACACATGATTTATCTATAAGCAGAAAAAAAGCATTATGGCCTATTAACTGTATATTTCTTATTAACAGTTAAGACATTAAGTGCTGTTGTGTTTAGAGAGAATTATGAATTCTTTTATAATCTCTTTACCCACTAATGGCACAAGCTGCATTAGCATTTTAGTAAATGTTCTGTTAGACACCTAATGTCTTGAGATTTAAAATAAAAGAAACAGGCTGACTGCATAGCAAAATCAATGACACTTGGAAAGAGCAGAAAAACAATGAGAAAGCAGCAATAGCATTTCTCTCTAAAGGATTAGAGCTGGAGAATATAAACTTAGTCTGACCAGAGGCACTACAGTAGGCAATATTGGCAAGTAAAGTACTACAAGACCCCCAGGCTCTTGTGGTAAATCTACTTTCAGCTTTGGGCAAGGAAACCTGAAAGATAGATGGGAAGATTATAAAGCTATGAAAGAAGAAGAAAATGTGACTGGACAGAACATAAAAATATATTGTGGCATTTATAGTCTCTTCTTTTTATTTTCTTTAATCTAGGGCAGGGTTGTAAGTCTCAAGAAATATAAAAGGAGAAAAAGAACCTCTGTTAACAGGTGAAAGTTCAGGTTATAAATAAAGGCTGTGGGGGTGAAAAAAAGTATGAGGAAATGTAGCCTAGAAAGACTGAACAGCTGATAGAATTCCACCTTAAAAGATGAATAATAAATGCAAGGATTTTGGATAGCTTCTAGTTTTAAAGGAGAATTCAGATATTTTTAATAACATTTGAAAATAAGGAGGGCAACCCCTCCAGAATCAGCCCAAGTGTGTATAAAAAGATAATTTTCAATTCACTTGGCTATTACAGAATACTTGATTAGCAACCTGAGTGTCATAAAGTCCCAATGTCCTGTACCATAATGTTGCCATGGAATACTCTGTATTGGCATAGAATATGTAGAGTCTTGTTTCTTCAGAAAAAATAACAGCTGCATCATTCTTGTAAATTAAGCTAACAGCTAGGAACTATCTTGAAAAATATGACCAGCTTTGACTCCTGGGCCAAGTGCAAGGTGGGCATCTTACCTTCTTCCTTTCTCTACTGCATACCAAGACACATATTCCTATAAAAGTCTTACCATGAGCAAGCACTCCTCTCCATTTTTTTCCCCATTGGGGAAAAACCCCAATCTATCATATGATTTCAACACTTGTTCATGTTCTAAAAAGCAAAGAACGTCAATCTAGGAAAAACTGGACAAAAGCCCAGCAAAAAGGTTGCTAAAATTTTTTCTTAGAACAAACTGTATAATTAGTAATACCTGTTGCTTTAAAAATAGCTATAAAACACCTGACCTTTTTATAGTAAATCAGTAAATCCTCCCCCATTGAGAAATACAAGAGAACTCCCTAATGTTCTGTATTTATCTCAGAACTGCAATATTTTGCTGAGAATTATTGCTTTATTGCTTCATTATTAGAATGGTGTACAATATTTGACTCACTAAAAAATTAGAAAATGTGTTTTGTCTACTTTTTTTAATTGAATCATTCAGTCTTGCTTAATTACAGAAGTAGCAGGCTGAACTATATATTATTGAAGAGTTTAAAAATGTAGCACAACTTTCTGTTGGATTTCACCGGAATTTTCCACCAGGGTCAAACATCAAGATCCTAACACTTATGCTGTGATTGTTGCTTTTGAATTTGTGATAAAATTAATTAGGATAACCATACTAACAGTTTCTAAAAGTGTACTTTGGAGTCCTCCTGCAAAACTAAATTTTAAGATAATCAGCTAAGTATTAATGTATATTGATATCGAAGGTATGAAAGGAATGGAAGGAAAAGCCAGTTCATTAAAATCAAGTGTAAGAAGTCTGACTTAAGATAGTGTGACATTTTCCAATTACAGAGCTTTTGCTGCTTAACTTTGTTGAATTTACCTTTATGCAGATAAAGAAATATCCATTTTATATGCCTATCTATCAATGCTGCTAAATTCTATGAACTACAATAAATATCAGTATGGATAAGCAAATACTAAGTGCCATAACCAAAAAACCAACCCAACAACAAAATGAGACTGATATACCATATTAATTTATTTTTTCCTATCTTCAGTATCTTTCTTCTTTTTTTTTCTGTACTGTAAATTTCTGTAGGAAAGAATATCTATTGACTTTTGACATACTTCTGTGTAAAATTCTGGTGGTCCCATTTGTTTAACATGTATAATATTCCCAAAAGTTGATTCTGAAGCTTTTATACTTGGAAAAGGAACTGGATGTTGTGGATCAAACTTAGATTCACATAAAAAGTAATAGATATATGGTAAACAGGTGCTTTATTTGTGAACTTCCAAATAGAACCTTATGATAAAGCATTTCGAGTACTCATGCTGCTTTGCATGAAAATTGTACTTGCAGTATACCATCATAGGAGCGATCTCATGAGACTGTTTTGTCAAAAAGCAGATTGTAATTTCAAGACCCATGGGTTCCTGCAGGATCTAGTTCAATAAGAACATGACATTTACTTTTCTGGGACTGTTCACACTTGTAGTTAGGTATGTTCTGTGAAACTGTTCATGCTTACCTTTAGATGCATGCCTAAGTACACAGCCAAGTAAGAAACACAAAGGACAAATAACACGCTTTTAACTGAGAATGATCCATGAATAATACAGTGGAAGGACTCACACTGGCTTTGTTGGTTTTGGGATTAGGCTTCATAAACTTTTATGGACAACAGGGATCGTAATGTAAAAATCTGCCATTGTAAAGCCCTTTTTTGACTAAGTAATTTCAGACCAACAATCTGTTATCTTGGCTTAAATACAAGCCACATGTTCTCATATATTACTGATGGAATAAATTTGAGAGATCTAAATATTCTTTTACTTTAAAAGTGAGTTACAATATTTCCATTTTTGTCAGGAAACGTTATTTTATATGCTTACTTTAACATTATTATCCTCTCAAGAAATAAAACAATCCAGTAACTTAAATGGTGGGCAACTTAGTCTTAGTGAGGTTTTACATTGCAGAATACTTAAGATCTTCACCATCGGTTATTTTTTTGGAAATTTCTTCTACCATTCAATTTTTAAAATTCTGTGTACTTAATTGGTGTCACATGAGTAATGGTCAGTGAGATTCCTGATGCAGTCCAGTAGCAGGTCTACATCTTTGCTTTGTAATGCAAACAATGACAACAGAAAATGTGGTATTTAGAAGGGAAACAAGAAACTGTATCCATTCTTACTTGAGGGAAAAATCAAAAGAGGAATAGTAACATTAACATTTTACCATTTTATCATGACCAAATTAAGACTTTGGATAAAAGTACAGGAAAAGATGAGTTAGTTGTATTTTGCAGAAGCCATGAACACCTTTTAAGATATTTTATTATATAACAAGATAGGTTGGTAGCTTTGAAAATCATGTGGTTTACTTGCAATTTAAAAACCATAGTGATCTGCATCTAGACAATTATGCACACATTGGTTAAGTTAGGCTATTGTACCTGAATAAAGGTAATGAAAGCTTCTTCACAATCATGAATGTATGTTTCTTGCTTGTTTTCTGTGAACAAGAAAGCTAATTTAATAAGCAAAACCTGTAAAACTAAGACTTAATCTGGCAGCATTTATGAAATCACGGGGTATGAGGAAAAGCATACACTGAAAATAAGCCTAATTCTACACATTGCCGCAACAGCACCAGTATACATTTATGTGATACTTTATTTCTAAGAAACAGTGTAGGCGAAACCATTGCTGAAGCATTTTTTTCACAGATGTTCAAGCTGGTGAAAGCTATTATCTTCCCTCACAAGAAGCTATATCAAATACATAATACTAATGCGATCCTACAATGCATCCTCAGAAAATAAACCTGCATTTAACCTTTATTTGGTCATTGTTTTGTTCCTGCCATAACCTTAAATTCTGTGTTTAGAGACACTTTAGAGGCTGTACAATTTCTTTGCAGCCCTACCAGAGCACAGAGTAGGTAAGGAGACAATAGGGTGTATTTTTGACATCTTCTGTCTGTTCATAATTTATGATATCATAATTAGAGTCCCATAAACCAGATATACACATAGTCTACTTTTCCCAAATCATAGTGGAAAACTGATGGATCATTACAATTGTACTTTGTTTTGACAGCAATCAAAATTTTCACCAACTTTCTGTTCAGCATTTGCGTCTTACTGCACTGTTCCAAGTAAGTGTGATCTATAATCTACTTCATCCTTGATCAAATATTAAAAAGGTTCTGAAAAATGCGTTAGTGGTGGAGTTTTCCTTAAATCAAAAAAGTAAGTCAATAGTCATCATAAGCTACTGACATCAGAGAAAACCAACTTCCATGCTCTTGGTTTGAGACAACCCATCAATAATATTGAATGTTTCTTTATTAGTTAATTTCTCACTATCAGTCTGCAAGAAACTCTCAGCTGTATTATTTTCCTTGGCATACGTTGCTGTGCTGTCATTGTTCTGATACGTGAGACCTGAAAGAAAGCTCTAGTGTATAGTTTCAACCTTCCAAAAGGGATTACTGATATTGTGCAGTGATGATAAAATTGTATATGGAAGTAGTTATTATACAAACAAAACCATTGCACAATATTCCTACCTTAGCTCAAATGTTTTCACCTAACAAAGCACAGTGAAAGTGCTTTCTGTAAGCTGTATGTCTTCTTTACAGCATTGCTGTTATCAATGTCCTGCTGTCCTGGATCTCTGATGAAGTGCAGTTTTAAGAAAATCTACCAATTTGAGAAATGATGTGTCAATAAGATCCATGCTCTGAACTGAATGTCATTAGCTTTGAAAGGTCTAAGTCATAGCAAAATGCATAGAAATTTAGAATCCAGAAATTCATTTGGTCTAATCAGAGAAAATAAATAAAAGACAATAGACCCCTCCGCTTTGTTGCTCCAGCATCTAGATGTCATTTTTGTAGTGAAGGGCTTAAAACTGAACACTCACCAGTGACGAGTACAGTGGGACAATCACTTCTCTACTCCTGCTGACCACACTATTTCTGAAGCAAATCAGGATGCTGTTGGCCTTCTTAGCCACCTGGGCACACTGCTGGCTCACATTCACCTGACTGTCAATCATGTAGGGACAGAAACAGGGCTAATTTAGGAATAAGTTTGAGTGTGTACTGTGTCACGAGCTTTGTCTGACCAATTTCAGGGAAAGTAGGATCATTCTCAGCCTACTTAGGTCCTCCCAGAGCTCCACCACTATGTGGAGGAGCACCTCTACCTGGACACACCTCACATAGGTGAGTTCACTACTGTCATGTGACACCAGCTAGAAGCAGGGCACACCTTGCTGCCCAAAACCTGGGTGGCAGCATGTTCCTACCAGAGCTCCATGTGGTGAGCTGCGTCTGCCTCAGTGGCTGGAGGGCTCAGGGAGGCCTTGTTTTTCTGCCCAGTGGAAATCATTGGTCACCAGCTGATCTGGGCGAGCCTCAGTGCCCTCTTTGCACAAACTGCCTACCCAAACTGCTGCACCACGGCCTGATCGCCCACGCTTTCTGGGGCCAAACCTGAAGGGATTTGGGTGCCATCACTGTTGTTCCCGCCCAAGGTGAGTCAGAGCTGCTGCTCATCAGGAGCTCATGCTTTCCTCCCTGGGGGTTGGGGGCACCGGGGCACCCGCTCTCTCCATGCACTGTTGTCTTTATGTTTTTTTCCCACATTTTTGCCTCTTCAGGAAGAGTCCCCCGGCATGATCCTCCACTCTGGAGCTCTTCACCTTGGTGACTGTGCTGAAATGGCAGCACACTATGTTTTAAACCACTGCCCTCACTCATGTTCCCACCCATGGTGAGTCAGAGCTGCTGCTCATCAGAAGCTCATGTTTCCCTCTCTGGGTGGGGTGAGGTTTGAGCACCCTCTCTCTCCGTTTGTCTTCATGGCTTTTTTCTGCCTTTTTTTGCATTTTTCCAGCTGTTTAGCTGGTTTTGCCACTTCAGGAAGAGTCACGCAGCACAATCCCCTGCTCCAGAGCCCCTCACCTCAGTGACTAAGTCAATTTTTAAGCAATACTAAGGGAAACTGCACTGTCCTGGCCTCCTGTCAATGTTTATTTCAGTGACTATTTCTATTTCAATGATTATTTCTGTCCTGGTTTTGCTGGGATAGAGTTATTTTCCTCATAGTAGCTAGTGAGAGTTTTGTTTTAAGTTTGTGCTGGGACTGATATGATAAGATGCTAGTGTCTCCATATTTCAAGGTGTGTTTTTCGGTCTTTCACCAGCACCTGTGGTTATAGTTTCTTCTTTTTTTTCTTTTTTTTTTTATTTTTTCTTTTGTCTGCACAAAAACATGGGAGGAAAGTGATAGCTAGGGATTTCTGGGACAGGTGACCCAAGACAGATGATCCAGGTGTGATTCAAGTGGACTAGTAAAGATGTATTCTATCCCACAAATGTCATACTCACTGGCAATCGGGGAATTTGCAGGGAAAAACCCCTTCCCTTCCTTCCTTCCTTCCATCCCTTCGTGATAGCAGCCTGTCTCAGCTCCTGAGGCTTACCTCCCCCTTATTGCATTTTTATTAGCATACAGCCAGTGACTGCTGTTTGTGAGCTGAGTATGACATTGATCGCTTTATTATAGTTGTCTACATTATTTTTGCAATTTATTATTATTGTTGTTGTCACTATTATTATTTCTATTTGCTTTATTTTAATTATGAATTAGTCTTTATCTCAACCAGATGAGTTCTTTTACTCTTCCAGTTCTTTCCCTTATCCCACCTGAGAGGCTAGGGAATGAGAGAGTGACTGCATGATGTTTAACTGCTTGCCAGGTTAAACCATGACAATTTCCTTGCCATTTTCCTGTCAACATGCTGTAACTTCTATATTAGATTATTACAGAAGCTGAGGTCTCAACCTACTGGGGTATAAATCTGAGAAAGATCTGCAGTGTAGGAAGTAGTATAACATAATGGAATCTAATCTTATATTGCAGCCAGGGTCAAAATAACTGATGTATTTTCACTACTTGAGTGATTTAGTGGATAGAAAAGGCTACATGGCCTATCAGTTACTCTTTAATAATATTATATAAAATCTGCCATTTCCATTTTTTTGATATCTTACACTCAATTTCCAAATAATTGTCCAGTTTAAATTTCCAGTTTGCAGTTAAAGGTTTAAATACACTGATGCTTTGTACAATACATTTTGGTACTTGAGAAACAAGTTATACTACCAAGTTTATATCTACTATAAAAACATAGAACAATTGCAACATATTGCTAAACAAAAATAATGAGGAGCAAGCAGTCCTGAACATTTACTATGGTTATCAAAGCCATAAGTTTCACATGAAAATATATATAAAAATAGTCATATGTCAAACCTCTTCTGCTGGAGAATTAATTATAATAATTAAGCTGATAATGCAGTTTTATTCCCTCCTTTTGATAAATCTCATCAACTGAATGACAGTGAAACTCCCATAAAAATGTAATAAATTATGGATGTGTTGCAGAAAATAATATTGCCTCAGGGAACTTGTTTTTATATGTTGCTGATTAAGATAAAATTCTAATCACTAGTCTGTAATTGAGGAAAAAAAGAGAATATAAACAGCTTTTTTCCCCCTTTCCTAGGCTCAGCTTAAGCTGAACACCTATCCTACCTCCTTTCTCCTATCAGCTTCTTTGTTTTCACTGTGGATTAAACTCAATCTGTCATCATTCCTTTGGATGGGCGATGGGCAGTGCAGGAGGTTGGGGTCATGTGCATAACAGTTCTGCTGCTTTTTGCTCTTTCCTGGGTATCCTTTGGCCTGCTGTTCTTCTCAGTGTATGTACTCCAGCATGGGTCTTCCATGGGCTGCAGTCCCTCAGGGGTGTCTCTGTTCCAGCATTGGAGATATCGGTGCCCCTCTTTGGCATGAAGTGCCTCCTCCCAAGAACATGTCTCCTGCTGAGTGCCTTCAAATGCTTCTCCCACACATCTTCCCCAAGAGCATCTCCTTGGTGTCTCCTCACACCTCCTGTCCTCCTCTTCCTGCTGCCAGCTCAGGACAGTTCATGGCCTCCTCCAAAACAGGGCACCCCACAGCCCTCTGCTGTCTCCACCCTGACAGGTGTAGTATGCCAAGATAAACAAAATCAGCTGGTTTTGAAAGCAGTTGTAAATAGGTCATTTTACCTGACTGACGTGTGCCTTGGGTGTCCAGTTGTGCATTACCAGGGAAAGCGCCTTTCTGCTAAAAGGTTTAATTTGTGTGAAAGGAGTGATGAAAACCAGACTGTCTATTTACAGACACGCGTGTGAATGGTGATAAGTCAGAACCAGGTCTGCCCTCACACATGCCACAGAGAGCTGTAACTCTACTATGTGTATAGTTCTGTGATTTCCAAGGCACTTTTTAAAAGTAGGATTCTTACAATTGTACTTTCTGCTAAATTAATGCCACGATTTCCAACTGTGGAATGCAAGTTACAGAGCTTAGAAATACCTTTTCTCTCTTGGTAAGAACTGTGGATTTTATCTTCAGGTCAACAGAGGCATTCCTTCACTCAGCATACATCAGGTACAGAATTAGGGGTTCAGTAAGTGGTCAAGTCAAGTCTCTTCCTACCGTTGATACTCCTCTGTAGAGCATGTTTCAGATAGGCCTGTTGCAGAAACACCTCTTTTCAGCATTTTCTTTTTAACTCTGTGAATGAGAGGCTCATTCATGCTTTTAAATATGTATATTTAGGTCTTTCCCCTGTTCATCGTATGTAAAAAAAGATTAAAAATGTAGCTTGAATATGGAGGACACATGCTATAATTTTTATGCTGTTTACTTGTATGCACTTTATCTCACTAGTTAGGAATCTTGTTACTTGTCTTGTAATTAAAAGTATACTACTCATAATATAAATGAAGAGTATCTGGTAAATCAAAGTGAATTCCTTTTGGTCATTAACAATAATACCATATATTTTTAGCGCCATAATCTCCACTTTTTGGGGATCAATAACTTTTATAATCCTGATTTCCTCTGCTCATTGTTAAATTTCTAGGGAAAAATACAGCAGTAAATTTGTATTTTTGTAAGTTGACTCCCTTCTATCTTCCAAGTATTTTAGGAAGGGTTTTATTGAAATTTGGTTCAAAAAATCAATGCTAGTTGATAATAAGAGATCATTTGGTTTCAGCAAGACTCGTGTGACTGAGTTTAATAAAACAGTTGATGAAATCTTGATTAGATCACACAAAGCTTGGTATCTGGGAAACATCAAGTGTGATTTGTGCTTTTATATCATTCTAACCCTAATGTCCCTTGTGTGGAATGAAGTAATCAGCTTTAATGTACATGCACTAATGATAAGTTTGTCATGAAAACTTAGCACACAATTCCTTCATCATTGTCATTAGAAAGTACAAAGGAATTAATTCAGTGCTAGATGTAAAATATTTTTGCGATGGGATGTTCTTAAAAGGCAAGATGAATTTGAAATCTCCCCTGTAATTTATACAGACATTTGAGTGAGAAGCAGAGTCTTAGGTATCTTTTTTGTTCTCTGTTTTACATTTTGGAGTTGTGAAAAATAATATATAATTGCCTGTTATAGGGTGTGGTCTGAAATAGGAGAAAATTCACCATCATTCTGCTATGATACTGATCAATGCAAGTTTCTTGATGCAGTAGCCATGTATGTAGATTTTGAAATGCCTGTTAACTTACTCTCCCTACCTCCTTTCTTCCTATGGAAGCAAAGTTGGACCATTATGAAACACTTCCGTGTCTCCCATTTTAAGTTGTTAATGTCAAATGCATATTTGCATCAGACATGTTGAAAAAAAACCCCAGAAATCTTATAATATGTTCTGAGATAATATTGTTTTCATTGAGGAATGACACCTTATTAAAACTAAGTAGCTAGATTTCAATAACATTTATTTCGCGAATATTAAAATAATTTCTGTAAAGTCAAAATGTTCTTGTTCAAAATGACCTCCTTTGACAGAAAATTGTGACTTTTCAGAATATTTGTTCATTTCAAGATATTTGCTACAAAATTTAATGTTATTCAGTTGCAAGACAAATTGTAAAAAAATTTACCTTTCAGTGCCATCAAGACAAATGGTTTTCATTCAATCTTTTCAATTCCTCGACATAAGAGTTTGGAAAAAGTTTGAGGTTCTAATAGTACAAATATATGTACATATACTTTTGATATACACACCCGTGTAGAATGGATATTCTGATGTTGTCATCTGTTAACTGCACTGATAGATAAGTTTAGATTTTCTTTGTGATCCAATTAAATTACATTAGAATTTCTGTTTTAGAATATATTCTCTGTATTTAAAATATTTTTTTACTTCTTAATTTTGGATAGAGGTGTTTGTTTACTGGTAGATCCTATGCCCTGTTTATTCATTATATCCTGTAAGAAATATTTTATGATAATAACTTTTATCACTGCAAAAACAGCTAACTACAAAGTAAAGCAACATTGATACCAATCTCTTAATGGATTTTTAAATTCATATGAATCTAGGGAGGAAATCCCAATCCTCTGAGTTGTCCATGTTCCTAATTTTGCGCTAATTCAATTCAAGCCTTGCTTACTTTTTCTTGTATTCTGTAGAGCTTAAAATTTATGAATAAATTTATTCTTTGGGTTAAACAGAGGTTATGTTGGCAACAAATAGTCCTGACTAGGGGTTGCTTCTGCCCTTATTTTATGACAATGTTTTTCTAACTAAACCCTACCTCTGAAGGGAGCCTTGGGGCAAGGGTGAGGTCTTCAGCAACTTGAGCGGCCCAGATGAAAAAAGCATGGAAGGAGTAAAGATGGTGCAGTGCTGTGCTTACCTTGGCATGCCATTTGCAGACCCAGTGTCCATGAAGCTATAGGTTTTTTGGTACTATAAACATTAACCATAACCCTAACCCTAATCTGCATGGGATATTGGGCCAGATGATGTGGTCTTCAGGATTTTGGATGGCCCAGATGAGAAAGGTGTGGAGGGAGCCATGTTAATGCACTGCAAAACACCACTTCTCATGGCTTTTGCTGCCCCAGTGTCCCTGGAGCCATAGGTTTTGTGATTTTCTAAACCTTAACCATGTGCCCCTGTCAGTGAGGCCATTTCCCTGCCTGTCTTGCTGTCATGCTTGGCTCCCCGTTTGCCTTCTCTTAGGGAGCAGAAAACTGTTGGTTCTTTATGATGCTAACTGCTGTTATATTCCAATAATTTAACATCCTTAACAGAGTCATGTAATTGGATGTTGTATATGTAGGCACACTAATGAAATACTTTTTTTCTCCAAAGATGTATCCTTTGCCTCTTCCCATGTGACAGAAACTTAAAATATGTGTCATTGAAGATTAAGCCTTTGACTATTATAAGTATGAAGTGTATATATATATGAAATGCATAGATCACAAAAGAGAAATTTATAAATAAAAAAAGAAGGTTTCCATATATAAGTGGAAATAGTGCAGATGGAGGTAAATTAAGGATATTTTTTCAATGTCCACTGCAGAGGTAGGAATAAAATCCAGATATCATGAATGTCAGTCCATGGCTCTGTTCACTAAGCATTGCACCCTCCATTCCTGCCCATCATTTGAATGTTACTCAATTTTATGGGCAGAATATTGTCTTTCCAGAGTTGGCAGAAATAGTTTAAATTCTGAAGAATAGGAGACAAGCAAAGAGAAGCAAGGAATTTCTGCTAACCTGACTCCACTGCTGAACTACAGCTAGCTGGAGGTTAGAAAAGCTATGCTGAAGACAGGGATGAGACAGTGATTGATAGCCTTGTTTGAGAGATGGCTGAGATCAGTCTGACAGTTTCTGGCATAATTTGTATTTCCTGCTGTTCAGGTAACTTAATTTCATTTATGTTGATTTATGCCAGCTGGGTGTATTTTATTCTTCTCTTCCCCTTTCCATATGCTGTAGTTTCACTTTTTTTTTCCTATGTAGCATCTCTACCTTTGGTAAAACATGTAATTAAAAGACAGTTATTCAGTTAATCCATCTAGCTGACGTTTCTTTTAGTTTTTCACCTTTGTGTGCTCAGTAAAAAAGGAAAGCTTTATGTGCTCTTTATTACAATTCTACCTGGAGATACGCAATTCAGGCCACAGGAGAGTGTTAGTTTATGGACACTGACCTGTGAAATATTTTCTGTCCTGTTATCTGTCTGTTGTTCCCTAGCTTTCAAGGTCTGCATTCTCTGTGACTCTGAAGTTATATAACAGCTAGCAATGAGACTGCTGCCCCCTCTGTGCTGTGCAGGAATG
>NW_010196106.1:17238-22387 GCF_000695765.1 Mesitornis unicolor
GCCATCATAAAGATAAACTATGTCCTTTTGTGAACATTTGATTCTGTATTTTTCAGTACAAGAAAAGCAGCTATGCTTGAATTAGGATTTAGGATGTCACTTATATGTTGGAAATAAATTTATTATTTAGCACAATTTTGGCAAGGGAATTAAGGGGATTCCAGCTACTGTTTTGTCTAACATGAAATTTCTGTTGTAATACTGAAGCAGAAATAAAATTACAGGAAAATATATAAGAAAAATTTAGAGATAGCAGGTTTTTTGTTTGATAATTCAGATTTGAATTATAAAGTTACAACACGCTGGTAAACATGCAAACTTTTAGGAAACCTGCTGTGTTTTAATTAATGTCATTGGTCCTAAATCTGAGCTGCAGAATATAAGTGCTGAAAGTATTTTACAGTGGCAATAGTAGGGGGAAAAAAAAAAAGAAGAAAATTCATGTTTTCATATTTTTTTAAACATGCACACTTTTACATACAATATCTTACACTCTCAATATGTGGACATGTGTGTGTAAGCTGAAAGAGCAGATGAAATGTCTCTGAGTAGGGAAACAGATGAAAGACTAGAAAACACCTTGATGCTCCATTTCTATGATATACCAAGTGTATGAAATGCGAACAACTGATTTTGAAAGTATACTAAAGAAATTCATAAATCCAACGTCATATCTTCATGTCTTTGTGGGGTCTCATATTATCAGTGGCCACAGAAATGGGCAGAAGAGGTCTAGTCACTCACACTTGTACCTACCTGTCCATGGATATTTCGGCAAAGAAGGAAAGGGGTGAATGAAAGGAGTGAATGCTTCCATTCCTTTTACTTCTCTGTACTCCTTAGGCCAGCAGCATTGCTGACCCAACTGTTAGCATCTCAAATCACAGAATAAGTAGCAGAGAAGTGGGATTATGTGAACAGCACTCCGATCCACAAGTGACTGCAATTGACTGGGGCATGCCCCTACATGTGACTACATTCCTGTTGTAGCTGCTATGTAGCTGCTACCGCCTTTACCTGTGGTTAGAGCAGGCTCTAGAGGCAAGGCAAGCTTCTTCTAAAGGTCTGATACAAATGTAAAATTAAAGCAAGTTCAAAGTTTAAAATTCTCATCATAGAACATTATAGGGTTATTGAAAAAATACATTAGGGAGGTAATACAAACAATTCCTGTTCCTTTCTCAGAGAAAAATAAATAACACAATATTCAATAGACTAGCTTGTTATAATATCGTGGATCTGTGAGACATATTAGTTTTCCAGCACATATTAAACCCAGTATGTGATGTTCATATTATGCAAGTCTGTCTTAAAAACATCTCAGTTGAAAAGTTACAGTGCCAGCTTTGATGTTTTTCTCCAGGCATTCTAAAATACACTGTATCTGTGGCAGATGCATCCACCCTACTAGAGACCTGAGAAAGACCCAACAAAGACAGTGCTAAAGTTTCTGGCCCTGGTGGTGCCAGGACTGCCTCCCCCCTCACAGCTTATGTCTGGTCCACACAGTGAGGGTCAAAGGCGAGAAAGTTGGGGTCCTCAGCCAATAGGGGGCTGACGCGACCATGTATTGACCACAGATCAGATTCGACCAGGGTATAAATGGGGCCCCGTCAGAGGGCTCATTTGAGTCAGTCCTCATCAGAGCAGCGCGTCTGCAGTTGGGGACTCTCCCCTTGAGTTGGGACACCATTTAAGGTAACTTCTCAAGATTGAGAGCCCTCCCTTTTTTGGTGAGTGAGTGAGTGCACATTTTGGATTTTTTGGCCAAAAACTTAAGAATTCTTAACTCAGCTGTGTCTGGTAATATTCCCAACCAGCATATTGAACCTGTATTTGTTAAATGTCAGTGGAATGTTGCTTTGGTGAATGAATTTTTGTCTGCTTAATTTAAGTTGCAGATTAAAGCTTGTTTGAGTTAATTATTTGTTTGAGTGTAGTCATTTTGGTGCAATTCTGTGACAGTATCTCACCTCAGATTTCTTTTAAACTTCCAAATATGTTACTTGAGGCTTTTTAGTGAGTTTAGGTGAGTTCTTTCACCTGTCTTTGCTAGCCATTATCTTTGAACTGTAGGTATAATTTGAGATTTTTGTCAGAGTGGAAACACTCATTAAAATTTCAGTGAGTGTGTATTTTAATATCACTAGAATAAAACTACTGTCTATGCATTTAGTATTCAAAAACTTCTGATATATCTTGTCGAGTACATAATAGTAATAGTAATGCTTAAAAAACTTGAGGGGTGGAACTAGTTAGCTGTGAGGGCTAAGAAGTAGCAACAGTTGGGCTTCTTAGAGAGGATGTCATCCCTATTTTTGTGAGGTGGTCAATTAGTTGCTCCAAATTGAGTTACATGAGAGGTCAAGTTTGGGATTTTGTCTTTCTGAAATTACTGTGAAAATTAAAATACTCCTGAGGTGATCAAAAACAGTAGTGGAGAAAGAAAGGAACATCAGGGTAGTTTGAAAAACAAATGGTAAAGTTCCAAGAATGGAGCTCAAAACAGCATGAAACACATTGTACTGTGAATATGAAAAGTGGAAATGTTAATTTTTTAACAAAAAAGCAAGTCTAATATATTTCAATAAAGTACCTGTTACAATGCCATACTTAATTAATTAGAGGTGGAAAAGGTGGTGTTTAACACAAGATTTATAGATAATGATTTGACAACAACATATATATAGAAAGAGAAATATCAGCTGAAGGACATTATTGGTGAAATATTTTAAGGATCATTCTAAGGATTATTTAATGTTTTCATTAATAAATTTTCTTGCAAAATGTGCAATGCAACTGTTCCATGGAACTTTAGGATTTTGTTTTCCCTGTTTCTATTTTAGTTCTTGGTTCTTAAAATAACACCAACATATAATAAATACATGAAAAAATAAAAAATTCCTTTTTAAAAAAAATTATTATACTCTTGGTTAACCTAAGAAAATAAAAGAAAATCCTAGGCTGATGAGTCTTCTGAGTTGAACCACTGGTTTGAACCGCTATTTTGAACTGCTATGAATTAGACAGATTTTTACAGAATTATATAGTGTTTGGTGTTTTCATGCTTTTGTTCAGAATGTCCAGATCTACTACAATAAAATTAAGCATCAGCTCACAGGGGAAAATAGATCAATGAATGGGTTTCAGATAAACTTTCATGTTCTATACTATTAGTCATAGGATGGAGCCGATTACCAGAACCACTGATTATGCCTCTGCTGGATGAGGAAATAGGAAAGGATTTCTGATGGCCCAATCTACTTTGCAAAGTTTAAAATTTGAAATAGCAAGTGATTATGAGCTGCTTCATCTACTACATTTCAGCTGAGAACCTGGACTGTATGTTTTGCTATGCTAGCCTCATATTAAGCCCTTCAAAAATTACTAGTTTTATTGAGTTCAGGAGGTGTTTTTGTGCCTATAAAGATGTTCACTTGCATAAATTGTTTTTGTAGGTCTAGGATTTATATTATCCATAATAAGAAGCTAATAAAATGTTGATGTATTTCTAACTCCATTTTCATATGATGTATGAATATATTGAAAGAATGACATATTGCCAGCATCTCCATGAAACTTTTTTGCTGACATTTGGTAAGACAACAGACATGACATGCTTTTGAGTGGACTTATCAAAGGCCTCCTCTTCTATTTCAAGGAATTCTGAGGTGCAGCGTCAGGAAGGTCTATTTGAAAATGCATCTAAATGATAATTTTGGAAACATTCCATGTTTGAAGTAAAATAAAAATATATTTCTGACAAAACTGCATTTTTGTGCTGCCCATTGCACTACAAACAGTTTTAATATTCTTTTCCAAAGTAACAAACTTACATTCAAAAGTATCACTGGCCAAGAGCAATTTTGCAGCTGTTTTTGTTCAAGATATTGTCTACTAAGTTAAATGTATAAGAGAAGAACTAAGGAAATTCTTTTTTTTTACATATAAAAAGAAAATTTGCTAGAGTGACAGAACAAAAGGCTATATAGGATTTGCTCCATGTTCTGCTAGCTGCCACATTAGGACAAATGAACTAGAAATTCTATGAAATATTGTCAGAAAGTAAAATTTAATTGGATATTAAAAAGTCAAGCAAATGTTATTATTTCTGGCACGTTTAACAGTCTCGAAGAACTGTGTGCACTACTTATACAACCAAAGGAAAATTGGGTAGAAGAACTGCAAAAAAATGGTTTTTTTCTCATCTGATAACTTGTTTTTGATGAAATTAAAGGGCATTATCTGTTTCTGTGAATTACAAGGGGATCAAAGTGGAAATGGTACAAGGAGGGGAAGATACTAACTATTTTGAAGCAAAAGGAAAAGAGAAAAGCCTAAGATTACAGTAAGGTTATAAGTCTGGAAGGTGGGGAAGGCAGCTGAATACTAAACTCCGACAGAGAAAGAGAAGGAAAAGAAAAGCTTAACACTCTTAGAAAGATTTAGGTGTATTGTCCAAAAATACTAAACTCCGACAGAGAAAGAGAAGGAAAAGAAAAGCTTAACACTCTTAGAAAGATTTAGGTGTATTGTCCAAAACAAGGCTGGAGACATCACTGCTACAGCACTGTGCAAGCTCTGTGCTTTGTCACCACAGCTCCTTATAATTAAAGGGAACTTGGAGAATGATGGCTAGAGAGGTTGACAAGTTTTTCTCTCCATCCATTTCTTTGTGATCTGCTGTGGGGAAAAAATTCACACAATATGACTTTTGCTTAAGCTAAACTTATCTCTGCCTACTTTTGATGCTCCAAATGCATGTAAACTGTGTCCACATGTACTGATCTTTGCATAGTCAGAAAGCTTAATACCATTTACCTCCCACCAGCAAATATACAAATTAATAAAGAACTTGAGGTAGTATAGTGCTGTTCTTGCATTGCATTTGTGGGTCAATAAGAAAACTGTAAAATATTTTAAATTCTACAGTTTGCACACTTACATTTTTGCAATCTGTATAAAATTTACAAGATATGGCAGAGAATAGCAAATACATAAACAAAACTAAAGAACACCAAATGTCAAATGTGGTTGGTTAGCAGCTAAACTGTTCTGGTTTGTTTATACTTTTCTGTCATGTATATTTAACATATGTAACAACACTTGCTCAGTCCTAGAAACTTACAGAATCACAGAATCACAGAAC
>NW_010196107.1:0-1619 GCF_000695765.1 Mesitornis unicolor
AAAGGTTGAGCCGCTGCCCACCCCTCACCCCACGTGTCCCCCACCAGGGGTGCCCTGTGGGTGCCCCGCAACGCGCAGCACCTTGGGGTGCAGCCTTGGGGGTGGCAGTGGGCACGAGCTCCCATCTTAAACCACCCTCGGGATTAATGGGGCGGCCTGACCTTAATCCCCCCGGGCACGCGGGGGCCTGGAGGGGGCCAGAATGGGACTCACAGGGCCCCCAGCACCCATGGGCCATGCCCCGGCCCCGTAAACCCCCATGGGTGCCCTGGCTCTGCCCCGTCCGAGAGTTTGCTTCAGGGGTCCCTTGTGCCCCCAAAAATCCCAATGGTCCCCAGCACGTGTGTCCCCCCCACCCCAGGGGACCCCAGCACTGGGCTTAGCCCCACGGGACTACAGGAGGTGTTGGAGGAAGCTCACCCTGACTCCAGCTCTGTCACAGGCGCCCTTCTGTGAGGTCCCTGTGGGCCATGCGAGGTCCCCATGGGGTGTGTGACGTCCCCATAGGGCTATGCAAGGTCCCCATAGGGGGTCCCCATAGGCTTTTTGAGGTCCCCATGGGCTGTGCAATGTCCCCATGGGCTGTACATGGTCCCCATGGGTCCATGCAGGGTCCCCATGGGGTGTGTGAGGTCCCCATAGGGTGTCCCCATAGGCTTTGTGAGGTCCCCATGTGCTGTGCGATGTCCCCATGGGCTGTACATGGTCCCCATGGGTCCATGCAGGGTCCCCATGGGGTTGTACATGGTCCCCATAGGGGTGTGTGAGGTCCCCTTGGGTCAACGCAAGGTCCCTATGGGCTTTGTGAGGTCCCTATAGAGGTGTGCAATGTCCCCATGGGGTGTGCGAGGTCCCCATAGGGGGGTCCCCATAGGCTTTGTGAGGTCCCTATAGGGGTGTGTAATGTCCCCATGGGCTGTACATGGTTCCCATAGGTCCATACAGGGTCTCTATGGGGTGTGCAAGGTCCCCATGGGGTGTGCGAGGTCCCCATAGGGGGTCCCCATAGGCTTTGTGAGGTCCCCCTGGGTCAATGCAAGGTCCCCATGGGGTGTGCAAGGTCCCTATGGGGTGTGTGGTCCCCATGCGTCCATGCAGGGTCCCCATGGGGCGTACAAGGTCCCCATGGGGTGTACGAGGTCCCCAACGGGTCCATGCAGGGTCCCCATGGGTCACGCAAGCCATGGGGCACCAATGGTTCCCTGCCCAGCGTCACCCATGGGGCCAGCAGCCCCCATGTCCCACGGGGTGCGGGGACACCCGTGACATCTCCTCCTGCCCTCGCTCGTTTCCCCCACACGACGAGGCCACCCCTCACCATTCACCACCCTGCGATTTTGGGCACAACCTTGCGCCTTCGGAGCCTTTTCGGAGCCTTTTCGGAGCCCTTTCGGAGCCAGCGTGTCCCCTGCCACCCTGCAGCACCCCCTTGTACCCTCCCTAGGGTAGGAATCCTCACTGGCTCCCCACAAACCAGCCCCAAAAGTAGCAGCGACACCCCCAAAACCCCTTAACACCCCAAAACCCCTTAGCACCCCTCAGCCCAAGCCTGAGGTGATGCGACCCCACGCCAGGGGAAGGGGACCCAGGGACTGGAGCAATAGGGTGGGGGGGGGTCA
>NW_010196108.1:0-382 GCF_000695765.1 Mesitornis unicolor
GTGGCTGGTAGACGGCTGATGGGAAATTAATTACTAATTTATTAATGAAATTAGCCACGAACAGGGATGGGCAGGGCTGGCAAAATACCCCTGCCCTCCTGGCACGCATCCTCTGACCCCTCAGATTTTGTGGGCTGCAAATTCATCACAGATGTTTTTTCCCTTTGCTTTGCTGGTTCTTTCCCACCCCCTGGGCTGGTTTGGTCCTTGAGAGCACCAGTGAAGGCGGGTGGCAATTTCGGGCCTCGCGGGGTCACGGCGCTGCTCGGCCGTGCCAGTAGGAAACGGAGCTTGTTGGGTTTGGGGAGCAACACGAGAAAACCGGCAATTCCGGTTCCTTCTGGACGCGTCTCCTGCCATGGTCCCGCTGGGCACCGCCGAT
>NW_010196108.1:413-18858 GCF_000695765.1 Mesitornis unicolor
GAGTCGTGACGGCAGCGCTGCCTCGTGCGCCGAAGGGCAGCTGGTGCTGGACAGGAGTGTGTCCGTGCTCCTCCCATCCACCCTTCCGTGGCGTTTTGGGCTTTTCAGTGGGATTTGTGCCCCACATGGGTGCGACTTTGCTGGTGGCTGCAGGGGTGCCATGGGCACGTACAGGGTGAGCGGGCAGTCGCTCTCTTAGAGCCAGGCCCAGGGCTCGCTGGCTGACAGTCACACCCACCACCCAAAACTGACCTTTTTTTCCAGCAACTGCCGAAAATCTGTCCTAAAGGAACCTTATCCTAATGCGTTTTCCCATAGCAATGCTTCGGGTGAGGGCACAACTGTTCCAATGTCAGTACGGGGGCATTGATCTGCCTTTTACGTCTAATTATAGCAGCTGCGGAGACGGCCACCGCTCGCCTTTGTATCACGGTGACGCCGGTAGCACAGCCCCTCCGCCGGCCTTCGCTGGCCCAGGTTTTCACACCACCCTGGAGAGCGATGCAGCCGAAACCGAGCGTCCCATCTCCTCTGCCCCTGCGAAGGCTGGGGCGATGCCCATGGGTGCTGGCCCTGGTGTGAACCCGGGTGTTTGTGGGTGACGTGAAGGTGACCTGGTTTCCCTGAAGAAGCTATTTGAGGTCTTGTGCCGGGGCGATGCTGGTGTCCCCCTTGGAGCGGCTGCGCGTGGGAGGTGGGAAGCTGCCGTCCCACAGTGGGCACTCGCTCTGCAGCCTGGCAGGAGGCAAAACTTGCCCTTTTCTGCAGCCAAGTTTTGCTTTTCTTAAACAAGAAAGTTGGAAATCCAACGAGCTCCGGAGCTGCCAGGAATGCAGCGTGTGTGACTGCCGAGTGGTGCTTTTCTGGTGTAATTTGGGAAGGAGAAGTGATGAGAAGGAGCGATAGGAAGGGAACCCCGGAGCAGCCGATTGCAGCTCAGCTGATCCGCAGCCCTTGCTGCCCGGCTGGGGAGTTTTCCAGCGCAATGTCCTGATGCCAAAAACCCTCTCCCAGCTGCAGCATCACACCAGGACCCAGCATCCACCTGCCAGGAGGGAACTGTGGCCCCGCAGGAGCTGTGGGCAGGGAGGATCCCGCCGTAATTAAATCAGCCTGGAAAGAAAGGGTGGATGCAAACTGTGCGCCTTCATTTGGGCGCTTTGATCCCCACTTTAGTCACCAGCTTGGTACGCGAGGGCTGTGAGTAAGGTGTTCGGGCTGCGCCCGTGCGGGCTCCTGTGGCCGGGCAGGTTTTGGGGTTCGGACCCCCCCCTCCCGTGGGGCTGGAGCTGCTCTGCTCCCCAGCAGCCATGGGGATCTGTCCGCAGGTGGTGCAAAGGTTTTGGCCGGGCTGGCTGTGGGCCTGCAGTGATGACCGGGACCTGCCCATCTCCCAGTGTGCCAGTGATGTCCCAAGAGGCCAGGTCAAGGGTGGATCTCCCTGTTTCAGAGCCATCTTCCACAGCCCAGCTTCGCTGGGTGTCCAACAGGGACATCCTGGACACGTGTCCCAGGCTGTTGCATCACCCCATGCCCATTCCTGCACCCACCACCCCCTTTCTGGGGACCTCCTGGCCAGCCTGGGTTTTGGAGCCAGCAGAAATGCCACTCAGCCAGCAGCCCCCAGAGACTGACATCAATTTGGTGTCGCTGGGGTTGGTTTGGGGCCGTGCTGGATGTGGCGTCTCTGTCACGGCAGCGCTGATGTGGGCTGGGGGCTGCCCCTGCGTGGGTGCGCTCATCTGTGCCAGAACGTGAAGTGGCTCAGGTGAAACCTCTGTGCTGAATCAGTGAGGATGAAACCAGCCTCCCCAGCGGCTCCCAGGCTGAATTTTGGCTGATGGGGCTGGAAGCGAGATTACGGGTAATAAACACAGTAAAACCACCAGCACCAATGGGAATTACAGCCTGGTTTTGGTATGGGCTGGCTGGGTCTCAGGCCTGTCCTTGTCCAGCCGAGCTCCTGTCCCTGGGGATGTGGAACTGCATTTCCTTTCCCGGGGGTCTTCCCTCATCCCATGCATCGACCCCTCCAGCTGCACCTCCTCTGGGCCCCATGGGCTTGAGGCTGAGCCTGGCTCCTGCCCATGGCTTGGGGACAAGCATGGTGGGTTGTGATGAGCCTGTCATGCTGCTCCCACACACAACAGGCAGCGAAAATCCACGTTTGGGAGATGTCTGCCCCGCTCTGAGCACCTCCTCGCCAGGTGAGGCATGGTCGAGGGTGCAGCCTCTCTGCTGGCTCCAGGTTTTTGGGTGGCTGCGAAGGTGCCGGGCGCTCTGGGAGAGGCGGCTGCGCTGTTGTGGGCACTGCAGGCTCGTTAACCTTCGGGGATAAGAGGATTACAGCAAGTCACCGGCTTAATTCCGCTGCTGCTTTATGGCCCCACATGGCGGGGTAACGCTAGGGCTTCCCTGCTGCCAGAAAGGCAAAACCAGCCCCTTCTCCCATCAGCCAGGCTCAGCATTTTGGGGCTGGCTCACTTTTTAGAATGCACTCATGGTAGTTTTTGCCACTGTTCTGTCTAGCTCGTGGTTGCAGCTGTTTTGGGTTCATTTGGGGTGGATTAGATGCCTCGACACCTTTGGCAGTGCCCCTTTGGCAGGGCATCAGGTTCCTCCTGCATAAGTCAGGAGCACTCGATAACCCGGTGTTGGGTTCCTGCTCCCGCAGGAGAGCTCCTCGATGGAGACGTCTCCTGCGCAGGCGGCCGTGGTGGGACAGGGGCTTTCCCCAGAAAGATAAAAGGTTTCTGTGAGGTTTTACACTGCATGGGGCGGCAGGGAGGGCCGGGGTTTCTCTTCCGGCGGTGGAGCCGCTTCCTGCCTGCCCAAACGGGGCCTTTTTCCTCCACCGGTGACCGAGGGCTCCAGACGTGGGCACAGTTTGGGGGAGTCTGCAGGGACCCGGTGAGGAGGAGGAGGAGGAGGATCCCTGTCCGTCACAGCAGCTCGGTTTCACAGCCTGGCATTGTGCAAAAGACACAAGTGACCCCTGTCTGGAGTCGACTTTTGTAACAAACCCATAATTTGGAGTGTGCCGTGATCAAACACTTTAGAATACAGATAATCCTCCTCTGGTGATCTCGTTGCTGTGGATTTTTGCTCTGCTCCCCACTGCTCCCTCCCTGCTTGGGGGCTGTGTTTTCCCCACGTGCTGGTTGCACCCCATGGTTCAAAGGCTCCTTGTGTTTAAACAAACAGCCCTGGAGCTTGGCATCTCGCTGGCGTGCTGATGGCTCCCTGGGCACGCCGCTTGGTTCAGGCTGCAAAGATGCCGTTTGTTTGCAGGGATGGGGAAGGCAGGGGCCGTCAGCAGCCGGGCACCAGGAGTGACCTGGCTGGGGATGGGGGGGTTTTATTGGGCTGCTTTGATCATGGATTAAAAAAAGCCTATTTTAATGTGTCGTGAACGGCTTTAAGGGGACAAATGTGCTCTAAAATTCAGGGTGTTTCCCAAATGCACCAAGCGGCTGGGCTGTTTCCTGCTTTGGAGGGATGCAGGTTGGGGACTGCGGGTGTCCCTTGGGCTTATGGCCGCTGTCCCCTCCTTTTGCAGGCCATCAGCATCAGCAAAGCCATCAACACCCAGGAAGCGCCGGTGAAGGAGAAGCATGCCCGCCGTATCCTTTCCTTGCAGAGGAGGTCCCGTGCTGACGCAGGGGGAGTTTCACCCCGCGGGGCTGATGGGGAGGTTTGGGAGACCCACTGAGGGCTTGGCTGGAGAGTGGCGTCGCATAGGTTCGTCCGTCAGGGAAAATGCAAACAAGAGCAGCGCAGTAAAATTGCGTTTCTTTGGCAATAAAATGCAAAGGGCCCCGACGTGCCCTGCAGCAGGGGAAGGCACAGCAGAAAGAAATAAACGGGGCTTTTGTGTACGGGCGCTCGGTGCCTGTACCCTTGTAATGGTAGTCGAACGGGAACGGTCCCCAGCCCGAGCTGTCCCCTGCTCCCCGTGTTGGCCTTGACGGCGGGGAAGGGATCATCCTGGGGACGCACCACGAGAAGGGCGCCTTCACCTTCTGGTCCTACGCCATTGGGCTGCCCCTGCCCAGCAGCGCCATCCTCAGCTGGAAGTTCTGCCATGTCCTGCACAAGGTCCTGCGTGACGGCCACCCCAACGTGAGTGTCCCCTCCGAAACGTCCTTCCTGCGGCGCCGGCGGGGGGAGCTTTTTGGCTGCCCTTCCCCAGGCTCAGGGCAGGCGGGCGGGCGCTCGCCCTATTCCGTGCCAGCCCCACCATGCCGCATCCCTTCCAATTTTGTGCCCAGGTCCTCCAGGACTGCCAGAGGTACCGCAGCAACATCCGGGAGACCGGGGACCTGTGGGTGAGTGGGGCTTGTGCCTTCCGGGTGGCTGCTGAGAAAATGTCATGGGCACGGGGAGAGCAAATGACCACCTGAAATAACACGGTGCCTCCGACCCTGCTGGGTGATGGGTACACGCGTGGTGACAGCACAGGGCTGGTGCGGGTTCACCGGCACGCGTGGGCTCTGCCGGATCTGCTCACGTTGCTTCGGATTCACCACATTTCCGCTCGTGTCTCCATCAGGGCCATTTGCACGACAGGTATGGGCAGCTGGTGAACATCTACACGCGGCTGCTGCTCACCAAGATCTCCTTCCACGTCAAGGTGAGACCCTCGACCACCTACTCCGCACCCGACCATGCCAGGGGGACGGGGCTTTGCCAGCGGCTGCATTGCACCAGCAAAAATACGAGCAGCAACTTTATATTTCCTTTTTCTTTTTTTCCTTTTACAAAGCATCCCGAGTTCCCCCCAGGCCTCGAGGTGTCAGATGAGGTGCTGGAAAAGACCGCAGGGACAGATGTGAACAACATGTGAGTGTCCTGGTGGGGGCAAAGCAACTGGTGCAGGGTCGCCAGCTCCGTGCTGGCAGTGTCCTGTGAACAAAACATCCTGTTCAGGGTGGCCAGCAGTGTCTTGTAACTTGGTCGCTCCTGTTTAGGGCGGCCATCGGTGTTTTATAAACTGTCCGCATGGCGCCTGATTCCTCCTGCACCCACAGTGGTGAGGAGCATAAATCCCCTGAGCAAAACCACCAAAGTCAGTCTGAGCCCTTGCCTGTGCAGGGACCTGCAGCGAACGTGAGCAGCCAGAGCAAGGGTGTCTCTGCCATAAAGTGACGGGTTTGGTTTTTTTTGGCAGCTTCCAGCTGACGGTGGAGCTGTTTGACTACCTGGACTGGGAGCTGAAGCTGTCAGAGTCAGGTGAGGAGGCGCCGTCCCTCCGCACGCCCCGGGGCTCTTGAGCAATGGTTTCGCTCTTTGGCCAGGAGTGGAGCTGGGAGCAGAGCTCCTGCTCGCAGGCTGAGGTCAGGCTCAAGTCCTTCCTCCTCCTCTGGTGAGACTTCTGAGGGCATTTTTCAGCCAGATTTCCCTGTTGATGCTCTGTAGAGGTGGTTGTAGGAAAATGTTTAAGGAACGTGGCTGGTTTTAGCCCACCTGAGCAATGCAGAGTGTTGTTTTCAGAGCAGTGCTGCTTTGAAATATGTTTTTATTTGATTTCGGTACAGCTGTGTTAGTCACATGCGTTGCCCAAATCCTTTCTACCCCTTCGAAGGCAGAGAATGGGGCTGTACTTCTTTCTAAATACTCATTTCCCCTCATTGAAATGCCTCTGGGGAGGGCTGGGGACCCCTGCCCGTGTTTGCTTCTCTCACCTCCTTCTCCAGGAATTTTTAGATGGCTTAAAAATGCAGTGGTTTCTTCCCCCGTTGCGAGTCAGGAACACGGTGCTGCCCTGATAAACGGCACAGTGGGAGAGACCATGCTGCTCCCGGCAGCCTTGCACTTCTCCTCCTGACCCAGTTACACCCAGAACTGATGTTCATAAATACTTTAAAGCTGAGCGGAGAAGGGGATGGATCCACTGCGGAGTGGATGCTCTGGCAGCGGATGCTCTGCCTGGGTTTCTGCCAGGGGAAGGGATCTGTTTCGGAGCAGCGCAGGCGAGGCTGCGGTGCCGGCGGGCACGGCCCCTGTCCTGGGATGCTCTCCCACCTCCTTGAGCCATTAAATAGAGCAGAGCAAAACCCTTCGCCTTCCCTGGCTGCATCGTGCAACGGCTGCTCGTGGGGGCAGCTGCCTGCCTTTGCATCATCCTGGGCTTAAATCCCTCCTTTTTGGGGTTGGGGTGTTGGCAGCAGAGCTGAGCACCCCTTCCCTCTGCCACCACGCTCCCTTCAGGTGTTTTTCTGGCACGGAGAGGGGTTGTTCCCAGTTCAGTGGCACAGGACGGGCAGCAACCCAGGCAGTGACCCCGCATCCTGGCACAGCCCCATCCATCGCCCTCGTTAATGATCAAGCCAAATTGCCTGGAGCAGGACGCTCTGCAAACACGGCGCTGGTGCCTCACCACACGCTCACCCCTTCAGTTTTCAGGCAGCTCAACACCTCCATGGCCGTCTCGCAGATGTCGGCGGTGCAGTGCCGCCTGGCCCCCCTCATCCAGGTCATCCAGGACTGCAGCCACCTCTACCACTACGCTGTCAAGCTGATGTTCAAGCTGCACTCCTGTGAGTCCAGGGACGTGCCGCCCGCTGGTCTTTTCCCAGGTTGGGCTTCTGCCTGGGTTCGGGGATCCAGCTTGTGTGGATGGAGGCATCCGGCACCATGTCCCCGTATCCCAGCCAGGCTCTAAGGACCCACTCCATCCCACGCAGACATCCCCGGTGAAGGAATTAGGAGGACTTGTCCTTGCTGAATCCAAACTGATGTGTCTTGGCCCACCAGCGCCCTGGGCAGCGCGGCACCGGGGATATTTTGGGGATTCCATGCCCTCCCTGTGCTGCATCCCTGGTTCCTATGCAGGGACACCCCACTCCTGTCCTGACCCCTCACATCCCACTCCCACCTGGCCTTTACCCGCTGGCTGTTGCAGCCACAGGGATCCGGGCATGTGTGAATGAATTTGCAGCCCCAAATCAGTCACAGCTGTGTTCCTATTGCCACAGGTCTGCCGGCCGACACGCTGCAGGGCCACCGAGACCGTTTCCACGAGCAGTTTCGGAGGTAACGGGAGACCGAGGTGGGGTGGCAGGGTCCCCTTCCTCCTGCCAAACCCTTCTTGTGAGCGGTTTTTCTTTCCCCCCTCTGCAGCCTCAAAAACTTCTTTAAGAAAGCATCCGATATGCTGTATTTCAAGCGGCTCATCCAGATCCCCCGCCTGCCGGAGGTACAGTGGGGTTTCGGTTTCACATGATGCTTTAGAAAGGACGTGGGTCCAGGGTGCATGGGAGTGTCCCCACAGGTGGGTTTGGGGTCTGGGGACACTGCGGAGGGACCCGCCAGCCCATGTCAGCAGCAGTGAGGTCTACCTGCAGTGGTCTCCAAAACCCCAGGTGATGCCACCATGACTTCTTGTCCCTGCAGAGCCCCCCGAACTTCTTGCGGGCGTCCGCACTGGCCGAGCACGTGAAGCCGGTGGTTGTCATCCCCGAGGAAGCCCCTGAGGATGAGGAGCCGGAAAACCTCATTGAGATCAGTACGGCTTCCACCACGGAGCCACAGGTGCGGACACGGGGATGGGATGGGGACCCTGGGATGGGGAGACAGGCTCCTGCAGCCTGGCTCAGCTCAGTACCCTCTGTTTTCCCCAGATCACCTCGGATATATTCGAGCAAACCTTCGGGCCACCCAATGGCATTCGGGATGACAGGTACGGGGGTCCACAGTGACAAAGAGGGGGTGGCCGCTGCTGCACGGGTCCAACCTGCCTCTCTGCAGGGACGCGCAGATCGAGAGCCTGAAGAAGGAGGTGGACATGCTCCGAGCAGAGATGGAGAAGATTAAACTGGAGGTAAAGCCCAGCTGGGGAGCAGTGGGTACAGGAGAGTGGGGTGGGTTTTGGTGCTGTAGCGTGGAAAGCCAGACTGGGGATGCAGCAGGAACGGGGTCCTGGCCCCCGGTGCTGTTTTTTGGTGCTTTTCCCAGTGCCAGGACGTGACTCCTGATGGAGATGGGGTGACACCCACCACAGGAGAGACCGCACAGATGTCAGCAGACTTTGCTAAGTAGTTAGGTAACCACAAAGCTCAGCTTCAGCCTTCTCTGGGAATGCCAAAAATGAAGATTTACATTTATATTATATTTATATTGAAATGAGATCTCACATCTGATGTGAGACCTATCCCTTGCTGTTAGCAAGCAGGGACGTAGCTGCCCAGGGGCTGGAGGATTCTCCTGTGCATCTCGTGGCTGCTTTGCCCAAATCGCAGCCGGGCACCTGGACAGGGCTGCTGGGGAAGGCATGGGTGCAAGGCAGCCTCCCTGAGCTCTCACTGGCATCCCGCAGGCGCAGCGCTACGTCACGCAGCTGAAGGCGCAGGTGAACAGCCTGGAGGGCGAGGTGGAGGAGCAGCGCAAGCAGAAGCAGAAGGCGCTGGTGGACAACGAGCAACTGCGGGATGAGCTGGAGAGACTGCAGAGGGCCAAGCAGGACAGCGACAGGTCTCAGCGGCTCTGCGCCGAAGCCGAAAGTAGGTGCCCTACAGCACCCGTTGGCCGCGGGGGACCACCCGCGCCGCAGATGCTGATGCTTTCTCACCCCGGCCAGAAAGAGCCAGCGCCACCGAGATGCGCTACACGAAGCTGAAGGAGAAGCACAGCGAGCTCATCAACACGCACGCCGAGCTCCTGAGGAAGGTAACGCTGCTGCCTGCGCCGGGCAGGGACTGACCGCTGCCTTTGTCCCTCTGCCACCGCTGGTGCGGCTCATCCATACCTCACCCCATATCGGTCCCATCATCTGAGCATCGGCTGGGGGGCACTCCTTGAATTCACGTCCGCTGATGGTCAATGTTTTGGGTGCTGTGAAAAAGGCATCTCTGAGCTCCTCACCGCCCCAAGCAAGGATTTGGGCAGAAGGAGCATGGCAGTGGGCAGGGTCCTGACGCCCGCTGAGCGCCGTGTCCCTCCGCAGAACGCCGACACCGCCAAGCAGCTGACGGTCACACAGCAGAGCCAGGAGGAGGTGGCGCGCGTCAAGGAGCAGCTGGCGTTCCAGGTGGAGCAGGTCAAGCGCGAGGCTGAGATGAAGGTGAGCCAGTGCCACCCCGGGTCCTCCCTGCCATGGGGCTTCACCGCCTGGCACCGAGCCCTCCCCAGCCCGGGAAACACCGTGGCTGTGTGCAATTTGGGCATGGGGTGGGGTGGTTGGAGACGTCGGTCCCTGATCTGGGAAAGAGCTGCTCTGGCTCCTCAGGATGGTGTTATTTAGTGTGTGCTTCATTCCTTCTTGCCCAAATCTGCCTTTTCTTCCCCCAAAGAAAATGCCACAGTGCAAATTGATGGGTTTGGGTGCTTTTGTTCTCCGGGGCCCAAGCTGGGGACAGCTCCCAGAGTTCCTGCTCTAGGGAAAGGAGCCTTTTCAGGACACCCCTCCTTCCCCAAGACCCTGAAAACCCCTTTTGCACAACGTGGCCGGGCTCGTTCCTGCTGTCCTGGCTGTGAGCTGGGGTGGGAGCGCGTTTGCAGCAGCTGAGCCCCCGATGCGGGCGTGCGGTTGCAGCTGGAGGACCAAAGCGTGCAGATGGAGCAGCTGCGGCAGGAGCTGGACACCCGGCGGGACGAGCTGGACCAGGCGCAGCGCTCGCTCAGCCACGCCAAGCAGGTACGAGGCTGGGGGCACAGGATGCACCCAAATCCCCATCGTGAATTCCCCTCATGCAAGGCGGTGGCGCCTGTCACCACTGCCAGGCCAGTGGCGCAAACAGCAGCCCAGGGAACCGTCATGGGGCTGAGCCATCATCAGTGTCACGAGCTGGGCATGTCCTCAGCTCCCCCCGTGCCACCTTTGGGCTCATGACGTGGTGGCAGGTGAGTGACAGGGGTCTCCTGGTCCTACTGGCAGACGGGAGTGGAGCTCAGCGCCCAGGTGGAGGCCCTGCACGCCGAGAAGGAGGTGCTGAGGCGGTCGGTGAGCGAGAAGGAGTGTGAGCTGCTCTCTGCGCGTGGCCTCGTGGAAGAGAAGGAGCTGCTGCTGAGCCAGGAGGCGGACAAGGCCACTAGGGAGATCCACGAGCTGCAGGGCAGGCTCCTGGAGAAGGTGCAGTGCTGTGCGGGGAGCCCAGCGCCCCTCCGCTCGCTGGAGCGAGATGTGTTTGGGAGTGCTGAGCAGCTGGGGGCTCAGTTGAGCCATCACCGACGTGACTGGCACCAGCAATAATGGGGTGTTTTCATCTAATCCCGCAAAGGGGCTCTTGAGGGATATGCTGGAGATGGGGCTGCGGTGGTAGGGGTCCTGTGTCCCAGTGGTGACACTCACCTGTCCCTCCTGCCCCACAGAGTCACCAGGAGCAGAGCCTGCAGCAGAAGCTGCTGGACGAGCAGTTCGGCATCCTGCAGGTGACGGTGCGGGAGGCAGAGGACATCCTCCGTGATGCGGTGGCCAAGCTGGACGACCCCTTGCATGTCCGCTGCACCAGCTCCCCAGGTACCTCCTGTTTGGCCACAGGGGCTGCAGCCCGCAGTCCCTTCTCCCTCCAAGGCAGATAACATTGCATTTTGGCTTCCCTCAGGCATTTTTTCCTACCATACATCACCCCCCAAGGAGATTGGGGTCAGACATCCCAGGAATTAGTTTTTAGCTCTCATCTCAGTGCTATTTTGCTCAGATTTTAGTGCTGTTCCGCAGCCAGGGCCATAGAGACCTGAGCTGTCTTGGTTTCCACTTTAATGGTGCCTTGCTTAATGGTTAGCACTTGTGCTCGGCAGCCTGATGGCTCCAATGAAGCCAAATTCGTTGCAGATTACCTGCTCAGCCGGGCGCAGGCGGCGCTGGAGTCCACGGACGCTCTGGAGAGCGGGCACGCGCAGTATGTGGCCTCCATGGCAGGTACCTGGGGCTGGGGGCCAGTGGCATCGCTTGCGTCTTGCTGTCATTTGTACGCATCCAGCAGCCATTGGCAAGCGTGCAATGCCCTGGTGACGGGAGGAGCTGGGGGGATGCAGCTGGGAGGTCCCCGTGCACTCATTCAGGGAGCAGCCTGCAGCTGGAGGGGTCAATGTTGACCTCTCCAGACTCTTGTGCTGCCCCTCGGGCGCCTTCGAGGGCGGGTGGCAGCCCCCAGTGAAAGGATTGATCCAGTGGTGCCCAGGCCGGTGGTGCCTGACCACGTCCTGTGCCCGGCAGATGCGGCAGGGCTGGTGGGGGCTCTGACCCTCTTTGCGCACCTGACGGCCGACACCATCGTGAACGGCAGCGCCACGTCCCACCTGGCTCCCACCGACCACGCTGACCGTAAGTGCTGCGTGTGGACACAGCGGCTGTTGGGGTTTTGGTTTTGTTTATGGGGCTTGTTTTTGGGGTGGCCATGTCAAAGCCCCCTCTGCCTGGGGCAGATACAGGATACGGGGCAGATACAGGATACAGGGCAGATCTTCCCAGGGTGCAGCATGGTCTCCCCAGCTCCCTGTGCTCTCCTTCCCCACATTCCCTCCTCTCCAGTGCCCCTTCCTGGGCCATGAACGTTGCTTTGCTGCTGAAAACCGAGTTGTGCTCTCCTGCAAGAAATCTGCTGGGTGCCGCTGATGCTTGGCACCATCTCTGCGGCTGAGGGGAGGAAGAGGAGGGTGGCAGGGCTGGGATGGGAGTCCCTGTGCCCAGCGAGGGGCCCAGCACCAACCCATCCTCTCTGCAGGGCTGATGGAGACGTGCCGGGACTGCGGGCAGCGCAGCCTGGGCTACCTGGCCCAGCTGAAGGACCGGCAGACGCTGGAGCGAGCCGAGCTGGGGGCCGTGCGGGGGGCGCTGCAGGGGGTCCTGCAACTGGCACAGGTAGGAGATGGGGCCCAGCGCAGCCCCTTCCACTGGGGACCAGGGGGCTCATTTACTGGCGTTTGTGTTTCCTAAAGGGAGAAACAAAGCAGGCGGCTTCCTGTCATCTTTGCTTTTTCCCTTTTTCCCTTTTTTTTTCCTTTTTTCCTTTTTTCCTTTTTTTTTCTTTCCCCCCCTTTTTCCTTTTTCCTTTTTCCTTTTTCCTTTTTCCTTTTTCCTTTTTCCTTTTTCCTTTTTCCTTTTTCCTTTTTCCTTTTTCCTTTTTCCTTTTTTCTTTTTTTTCCTTTTCTTTTTCCTTTTTCCTTTTCTTTTTCCTTTTTCCTTTTCTTCTTCCTTTTTCCTTTTCTTCTTCCTTTTTCCTTTTCTTCTTCCTTTTTCCTTTTCTTCCTTTTCATTCCTTTTTCTCTTTTCTTTTTTTCATTAATTAAATCATGGCTTTCTCCATGGTCCAGAGCTGAAATCTGAGATGCTGGGTTGGAGTGAGCATTTGGGGGTGGCTTGTACTCCATACCCACAGGTTTGAATTAAAAATAAAGGAGTCAGATAGGTTGGTTTGGTGTTATTCCTTACAAATATTCCCTTCTCTTCCTCACAAATATTCCCTTCTCTTCCTCTGCCTAAACCCTCCTGGCTGCCACTGCCGCCTCTGGCAGGAGCTGAGGCCCAAGAGCTTGGACATCAAGCAGGAGGAGCTGGGGGACATGGTTGAGAAGGAGATGGCCTCCACCTCGGAGGCGATTGAGGATGCTGTCAGGAGGATAGAGGTGAGACAGAGCTGGGACATTCTGGTGTCCATTCTCCCTCCACCCCACTCGCTGTCACAGCGATGTGTTGTCCAACCCTTCCTCTCGTGTTCCTCACCAGGAGATGATGAGCCAGGCCAGAAGTGAGAGCTCTGGTGTTAAGCTTGAAGTGAGCGAGCGGTGAGTTTTGGGGGGTGTAACAGCCACGGGCAGGTTTCTGTCCCGTCCCCATCCCCTGCTGGCCTGTACTTTGCTCCAAAGCTGCATCCAGTGCAGCCCGGTGCCGCATCGTCCTGGTGCTCAGAGCAAAATGCTCTTCAGGAGGGTGGGCCTTCATCTTGCACATCTAAGCCAGTTGTTTGTAGCTGCTTTGTGGTGTGCTCTGAAGTAACCTGCAGGCTTGCTGGTCTCCCAGAAAGACCCATTTTCTAACTGAGGCCAAAGCCTGCTTCCCTGAACATGGCACTGGGGGAAGCTGAACACATTTCTCTTGTTTCCCAACTCCTGCACGGACCTAATGAAGGTCAGTACTGCAGAAATGGAGCTGGGGCCTCAAAACTGTGACTTTCCACCATTGACAGCGTCAGTCCTTCTCTATAAAATCCTCATCAAACACCAGCACCTGTTTTCCTTCGTTCTAGGCTATTAGACTTCTTGTAATGACATCTACGAACCTGCAGAAGGAGATAGTAGAAAGTGGCCGGGTAGGTCCTCCCCTACGCTTGTCTCTCTGCACCGACATGAAATACAGGAGCATTTAGCACAGTTTGCAGCAACACCGGCTGAATTTTGTGCTTTCCTGTGTTAGCAGTACTCTGGAGATGGACTGCTCAGCCCTCAGCTCTCTGCAGACATCGCTGTGGCCTTTGCAAAGCCTTGTCTATCTAAAGACAGTGCCCCAGACTTACGCATTTTAAATTCAGCCCAAATTTGCAGGCTCAGGGCTCCAAAGCGAGTTTTCTTGATACGTATTTAAGTGGGCCGGTGAGAGTGGCCTGAAGGGCACAGAAGTGTTGCCCATCCCTTGATTTTTTTGGCTTTATAGACATGAATTTATGTATTGTTATATTTTCTATGGATTTATGTGTTGTATATTAGAAACAAGTTAATACAAGCCGTAATATTCTCGTGACAACAGGGGGCAGCAACAACTCAGGAGTTTTATGCCAAGAACTCGCGCTGGACCGAAGGGCTGATCTCTGCTTCCAAGGCGGTGGGCTGGGGAGCCACGCAGCTCGTGTGGGTATCATAGCATCACAGAATGTGTTGGGTTGAAAGAGACCTTTAAAGATCATCCAGTCCAACCCCTACAGTGAGCAGGGTACCCCCGAGATCTCCCACAGCTGCTGAGGAGGCTCCTCTCTGGCCATGGCTCTGTGTGCTGTGCCCAGGCATGGCCCATGCTCCCCCATCACCTGATAACCCAAACTGTCCCAGTCTGCATGGAGCTTTATTGCTAATTCCTTATAAAGCATCATAGCTTGTGTTGGACCAGTCACCAGAACAAGGAGCAGCAGTTCCTCCCTGTTTGCACAGTGTGAAAGCTGCCATGGTCTAACACTCCATGTTCTCAGGTGGTCGTGGGTGGGATGGCTGGGGTCAGGGCATGGTATCCCCATGCCAATGCAAGAAACAGGGGGGTTTTTGAGGCACAATCCTGCCTCCTTTGATATTTTATACCCGTCCAAAACTTCTGGATCTTGCCTTTGAGTAGTTGCTTTGTAAATGAACTTTAAGTAATCACAGGCAAAGCTGCTGGTTCAAGGTCTGATGGTGATTTCTAAGGGTATGGCAGGAGGGAAATAACATGCACTTGCTTTGTAGCACATGGTGAATATCTTTAATCTGACAGGGAGTCAGCAGACAGAGTTGTCCTGCACACGGGCAAGTACGAGGAACTGATCGTCTGCTCCCATGAGATCGCTGCCAGCACAGCCCAGCTGGTGGCTGCCTCCAAGGTGAGCATCCCGCAGGACCAGCTGCATGCAGCTGCTCAGGCTTTGAGGTGTTTTGTCCAACGGATGCTTTCCGGGCAGTGTTGCATGGCCGTCCTGTCCATCGGTCCCACAGCCTCCTCCCGGAGCAGGGAGAAGGGAAGCTCTGTTTTCAAGTCAGGCTCTGATTTTAATCCGTGTGTCTTCACCTGCATTAATATTCCCACGCCTAGCAGGGCTTGCCTTGGAAATGAAGATATGTAAAAACCTCCTCTCTTCGTCCTGTCAAGCTGATTATGTAAAGAAAATGTTAACAACTTAACAAGAAACCCCAAATAAGCAACTGCAGGAGCCAGCATTGAGAATGATGGATTTTTGGTCCTTGCCACCTGTCCTGTTGGTGTGGGTGCAAGCGATGTGTAGAGGTTTCAGTGAGCAAATGGGGATGCAGGTTGAGAGGAGGAGGAGGAAGCCCCAAACTGCTTTTTACAGCAGATGGTTTTAAAATTAAGAACATGGTTTGAAAAAAAAAAAAAAAATAGATCTGGCTGCAATGATGCTGCTTATCCATGTGTGCCTGACTCAGGTGGGAGCAGAGCCAGTTTGGGGTCCTGGGGGTGAATGGCCTTGAAGGACCATTGTGGCCTGGTGTGCTCTGTGTCTCTGCTCTGATGCAGACCATGGCTGCCCAGGAGCTCCCCTGTGGTGGTGCCATGGAGAGGAACCAAAGCTGTTCTCATGTTCTTTGCAGGTAAAAGCCGAGAAGAGCAGCAGGAACCTGGTGCGGCTCCAGGAGTGCTCACGCAACGTCAATGAGATGGCGGCCAACGTGGTGGCTTCCACCAAGTCAGGACAAGAGCAGATCGAGGAAAAAGGTGAGGTTTTGGCAAGAAAAAGGAAGGGAAATAAAACAAACAAACTAAAACAGAAGAAATCCCTTTCTGGCCTGGTGAACAGCCAGAGGTGTCCATCTGGCTTCACTTTGGTGCATGAGGGTCCTCAGCAAAGGGTGCACTCACTGAGGACCCCCCCCCGCTTTTCTCCACAGACACCATGGACTTTTCGGGCATGTCCCTCATCAAGCTGAAGAAGGAAGAGATGGAAACACAGGTACAGCCATGAGGGTGTTTTCAGTGCTGCTGCCCTCGGGCCAGGCTGAGGTCCTGATCTGGACCAGCACAAGTTGGGGTGGGGAGGAGGTCCCTTCTTCTGCTTCTCCTCCTCCAGTGCAGCACTGGGGACGGTGGCGGGGAATGACACCCTCGGGGTGCACAGGGACCAGGATGGCTGTTTGTGCACAGGTGAAGGTGCTGGAGCTGGAGAAGCGCCTGGAGGGAGAGCGGGTACGGCTGGGCGAGCTGAGGAAGCAGCACTACGGCCTGGCCGGGGCCTACGACGCGGCAGAGGACACAGAGGCGAAGCCAGCGCCAGCCCCCAGGCGAGGCATCCTCAAGAAGCCGCCTTTGGCCCAGAAGCCCGGCCATGGGGAGGTAGGGTCCCTGGGGGGGGTCAATGCACACCGGGAGGGGTGTGCACAGCACGAGTGACTGATATTTCTCTTTTTGCCCCTTCTCGTTCCAGCCCCAGTGAGACACCGGCCCGTGCCCGCCTCACGGGGCCACCTTCTAGCCGTTTCCCAACAGATCACGTTGCCTTGGCGCTGGCGTGCCTTCGTGCGCGGGGGTCTCCTCACCGCCCAGCCTGCAAAACCGGATTTATTTTTTTAAGATATTTTTTTATTTTAATTGGTTTGTTTTCTTTGACTTGATTCCTGTCCGCAGAGCAGGGGGCTCCCCAGGCGGCACAGGATGCCCTCCTCCTCCTCCTGCCCTGCCAACTGGCTCTCCTGGTTTAATTTAATTTGGGGTTCATTTGGGGTTTTTTTTTGTTTGTTTTTCTTTTTTAAAAGAACAACTTTATCAGCACTAGAAGTTTTCAGTAAATGTAGCGCTCTACTGTACTGCTCAGACCCTTTCATAGAACTGTGAACTGTTTTGTTTTTAAAGTAGGAAACTATTGGGCTTTTCTTGCAACCATTTTTATTTAAATTCCCCTTTTTTCAGCCTGGGGAATAATTTGACTTTTTCTTGGCAAGGGATTGGCCCTCAGCAGCAAGGGAGACATTAGCCTTACCTGGCCCAAGAAGCAGGGCTTTTTTTTGTAAGGGAAAAAGCAGTTACTGGCACACACTGGCAATAAGAATACAAACTTTTTTTTTTTTCTTTTTTCTATTTTTTATTACCACAGCAACGTCAAGGGATCAGTTGCATTATGTTTTATATTTAAGATAAGTAGCAGAATTAAATGTAACCGTGGCCTATGGGAGCCGGGGAGTAGAGAAGTCTGCAGCAATATGGAATTATTACTGATGTGGAGAGACACTGGGGGAAATCCTGTCAGCTGTATCTGCCCTTGGAGCTGCTGCCATGACGTAGATTATTAAAGAAGCAATATTTAAAATACGTCTTGCGGTGCCTGGTCAGCGTGTGGGTGGGGAGGGGGCCAGTGCGGTTGCTGGGGCTAGGGCACAGGGCTCTATGGGGGAAGCGCTTGGCCCCAAATTGTGAGGCAGCAAACGGCAACTGAGCACTGTGAAGGGATCAGCTAAAGCTGGGGCAGGGCTGGGGTGTGGGGACATGGGGGTGATGTGCATGGCTGTGGAAGTGGTGGTATATATTTTAATGTCTGTGTATATACATATATATGCGTGTGTGTGTGTATATACACACACACACACACACACATATACACACAGAGCTCTATGTATGTGTACACACAAAGATAGATACATGGGGGGGGTGTGTCTGTGTGTGTATATATCTTTGTATGTACATATATCTGCACACACACATATATACACACACATAAATAGCTACACATAAATAGATATATAGCTCTATAGCTACCTAGCTATATAGGTACAGCTATGTATCAACCTATATAGCGTGTCTATCATACTTCTCTTTTCCTGTGTACTTACATACCTATGTGTATTTGTTTAGCCACAGCTACCTAGGTCTATATGTTTGTATAGCTGTATCTACATAAGAAGTGTCACTGTAAATATAGATATATACCTAGACATATATCTATATGATGCTCTAGGTATGTGTGTGCATAAATATAGCTATATATTTTTATGTTTCTGTATATGAATAGCTGGATGTAGCTCTGTGTGCCTCACAGTATTTTTATGTATGTGTTTGCAAATTTTTTTTAATATGTAGCTACACACACATATTTATGCACACACAAGTAGTACATTGATGTCTGCTCCAGGGAATCACCCCAGCTCACAGGATGATGCCAGCCTTGCTCCAGCGTAAGTTGCTTAAATAACTAAAGAGCAACCCAGCTGTGGGTTTGCGGGTGCAGGGTCGGTGCTGCTTCCCTGCTGCCTCACCGCTGTTCCACAGGACCACTGGAACACACGGGACACATGGATTTTGTTTCTTCTGTGCTCACCTAGGAGGATCTGCAGGGCCACTTGGATGTGCCAGTGAAGGGGTACACCTGAAGCAAGGATCCTGACAGAGCTAACAGCTCCTGGTATTTACGAGGAGCTTGGTGAAAGGCCTTTGAAAAAGCCTAGAATCAACATTTCCATCCAATCTCTTGCAGCCTCCCCGAAATTATTACAATGAAATCTCATACAAGCCCCAGTAAAAACCATGACTCTTAGTTCCTATGATTAACAATAGCAGTTAACTACAACTATAAGAAGTTGCTGTATTGTCAGCAAACACATTTATGAGGTATTGCATTTCTGATTTTAGTTCCTTAGCAGCCTCACAGTGACTTAGCACTTCCCAGGTTACACGTCACAGAGCAGACTTGGCACTTGACTGAGCAACTGCTCCCCCCTCACAACAGACACAGCCGTGACTGGGGCCAGCGCCCCGCAGCTGAGTTTCGGGTCTAGCAGAACCCTTTTCTCTTGGCATGAGGTAGCACTTCAGCAGGGCGTC